>NW_010541193.1:0-1198 GCF_000687285.1 Phaethon lepturus | reverse complement strand
TGTTTTAAGATTTAGTTTTTATTTCTTATTATCCTATTGTGATTTGTTTCATAATAAACTGATTTCCCCAAGTCGAGTCTGTTTTGCCCATGATGGTAATTGCTGAGTAATCTCTCCCTGCCCTTATCTCAACCCACAGTTGAGTTATATTATATTTAGTTATATTTTCTCTCCCCTGCCCAGCTGGGGAGGACAGTGACAGGGCGGCTTTGGTGGGCACCAGCTGTCCAGCCTGTGTCAACCCACCACAACAGTAATAGCAAGGCTTGGCTTTTAAATGCTCTCTCCACTCCATTGAAGCACTTGCAGAAATAATCACGGTGACTTCAGAGGTATGGCTCACGTGTTTGAAGTTTAGCACATCATCAAGTGTTCTGTTGGAATCAAGGCCCTTGAATGTTTTAATTCATAAATATATTTATTTAGGAGAAATATACCTTTATACTGATATGCCATAACATAAAGATAAAAATTAAGAGACAGCGCAGTATCATCTAAGTTAAGTCTCCTAATTAGCAAATTAATCTAAAATAGGTGCTTTAGTTTCCACTCTATAAAATGAAGAAGAATTAGTGCCTTTTGAAAGTTAACAAAAAGACACATTTTTTGCTTAAGTAAGCAACATGAACTGAACTGATCCTTCTATGCTTTCAAAACTCCTTCTGCTGATTAAAGAGGATCAGGCTAAGAAAACCATCATCTAAAATGGAGGTGAAAGTTATATGCCTAAATCAGAAAGTCACCTGCAGGATAAAACAGTTCTTGTTTTATGTGAAACAAAAGAATAATGACAAAAGTAGGAATAAAACTTAGGAATAAGAAGTTTGTTTTCTCTCCTCTTTTTTTTCCATTCCTACAAAATTTATTTTTTCTGTAAATTTTGAATACTGAGAATAGCAAAATCTTGGGTTCAAGCTTTGCTATGCCTGGGAAATGCATAGACATTTTATGCAAATTGTATTTCCTCTTCTCTGGTATCCATATTCTCTCTCTTTTTGGGGCCTGTGTGGTTGCAAAATTCTCATGCTGCACCTTTGAGGGTGGAATAAAGAGTGCCCCAGCCTGTGAAACCAGGCCGTGGATGAGCATGGGGATACAAGGCAGGAGAAACATTTTTTATGATGCAGTGAAGTAATTAAACAAATATGAAATAAGCCATTAGGCAAAATCGTTATGAGTTTTACGCATTTTTTTCCTC
>NW_010541192.1:638-30362 GCF_000687285.1 Phaethon lepturus | reverse complement strand
TGGGGCTGGTTGACTCACCCTAGGCACCCCCAAATACTCTAAACTGCCATTCAAAAGGAAAGGGAATAATATCAGCCTTTTATGGACAGAAGAGAATGGAGACTTCAAAGGCAAATCAGTGCTTATGCTGTTTTCTCTTCAGTAACAATAAAAAAGTTACTTTTTTTCTGTGTTTTGATAACTTAATAACAGGTAAAAAACCAATGGTGTACAGCCTGTTATAACTAGAATTAGGAGTATTTTTAATGTGTTATTGGGGAGTTTAATTGTATGCAGTTTACAGAAAAACACTGGGTAACTAGTCAAACATCAAACACCTTTGATATACAGAAGGTCTAATGAAGACCATGGTGATATAATCCAATACAGTGTCTATGTTATCCACACTAAACATGAAGAGATTTTAAACTACTTTTAAAGAGAAAATGAGATTGTTGTCTTCTATATAAATGCATCTTCTCCCAAAAGGATATTTGGAAAAAGTATTAATTATTCTTTCAGATATGTCAAGATTTTTTCTTTCATGAGCACAGTAGTTTTGAACTTTTTCAATATGTTTGTGTACACTGAAGATTAAATAAACAAACTAAAAATATATTTTCTTTTCCCTAAGATGAGTGTTTTTTCTTCTATGGCATTCATATTCTATATCTGTCTAATTAAACATCATTATGCAAATACTGTGGAGACAAACTAGAGCACACATATACATATCGAGAAGGAAATAAAATGAGAAACATCCTTTAAGAAGTGGGATAGACAAACAATGAGGAAGAACTGATATGGATTAATGTAGATTGTTCTCATCTGGTTGAAAGGTCTTCAACTCCTGCAAAATTGTTTTTAGGTCAACCAAAATATTTTCTTAAGCTCTGTTAAAAATTTACATCTAACTTTGTTATACACAGCCTGAAGGGTCAATATAGTGGCTACCATTGTGACTGTTTTTTTAATTTTTGCCAATAAAATAGCTTCAATAAATTTTACTGGAGAAATAAAAAACTGTACACTTGAACTTAACCTACTGATTTGGAAAGCAATTATTAATTACTATGCAGTAATTTTGAAGTACTGAATATGTCATGACCTAAAGGGTTAGTGAACCTGTGGGTATGTAAATATCACAACAGTGGGTTTGTATGATTCTATAACGCACAAGGACACAGAGGTTTTATTTCCTAATTTCTTCATTACAGATTACTACATACTACTATTTAAAACCAAGTACACTTATGAGTAATAAAATGAGCGTATATCAAGTTACTACCAGAAAAACAACTATATATATTTCAATAGTAGCAGCAAGCATATATTTCAGTATTAAAGATTAGCAGAAAATAACCACTAGTAAAACAGCAAACATATATACTTAATTACTTATACGTGTGCCTATATACATTATTAAAAGAGTATTTGTATAATGTTCATCAAACTACTCCCAGAAGTGGGGCCAGTCAAAACTGCTCCCAGAAGCGGGGCCAATTAATGATTGACAAATTCATACTTTGAAGATGATCCTGCCACACTCTGGAGTCAGTCAGGCATCCCTGGTGAGCATCTAATCTGTCTAGGATTTTGGCAGGAAAGCAAGTGATTTTAAATGTCAGGGACATAAGTGGGTATAGAACACCACCACCGTGAGCAGCCAATAGATGTTTTTAACTCTATACCTTTTATGACAAGGTTACACACATAGTGGACAAAGAGAAGGAAGTACATGTGGGGTTTTTTTTGTTTTAGCAAAGCTTTTGATACTGTCTCTCACAGTATCCCTCTGGATAAAATGTCCAGCATACAGTTAGGTGTGTACACAATAAAATGGGTGAACAATTGGCTGAAGAGTCAGACTCAAACAGTTGTAGTAAATTGGGTATCATTCAGTGGCAACCAGGGCTCAATTTTAGGCCCAGTTCTCTTCAATATTTTTGTCAATGATCTGAGCACCAGAGTTGAGTACACATTAAGTTTGCCAATGATACTATATTTGGAGAAGCTGTTGAGTCCCTTGAGGGTAGAGAGGCCTTACAGAGAGACCTTGATAGATTAGAAAGACCTTGATAAACTGCATTAGGCAGTCACTAACCATATGAAATCAGCAAGGACGATGTTTTATGCTGTGCTTGGGCTGTTGTATTCCTGGATGTATGTATTCCCGGTTGATGGTAAACTTAATGTAAGTAAACAGTGGGCCTTGGCAGCCAAAAGGTCAACTGTACCTTCAGCTGCATTAAGCACAGTATAGATAACTGGTGGAAAGAAATGATTGTCCCACTGCACTCAGTGTTGGTGTGGCCTCACCTTGAATACTGTGTGACGTTTTGTGCTCCATGATATGAGGGATAAAAAATACTAGAATGTGTCTAAAGGAGAACTACAAAGATACTGAAAGGACTAGAGGGCATGATTTATGAGGTGAGCAGGTGGGGATAATAGGTTTGTTCAGCTTAAGGAAGAGGAGACTAACATATATTAGCATTATATATATTGTTAGGCACAAAAAGAAGAAAGATTTCTGCAAAATTTTCAGCAGAACTTGTCCAGAATTTTATTAAATGGTTTTCCAATTAGAAAATGTCTTTAGTAAAATATTGCACTTAACATTAAATTCAGAAGATTTCTTTAGCTTATAATATATTTAATATTTTTCTCAGTTTTCAAAAAACAATCCTTTAATTTTTTTGCCAATTTAATTTTTAAGTATTTTACTTTTTTCCTTACTTCCACTAATAAATACAGATGTGTGCAAGGACTTTTATTCTTCTTTCATTTTTATCTTTTTTGTCTTCCCATTCTAAACCTTTGAAGGGATCTCTGGCTTTTTTCCTAAATAATGAAGTAACATTCACAAAGTGATGAAAGCCATACTTAAAAGTCTGTACAAGGGTTTGTAGGAAGTATGTACTTACAATCAGCATTAGAAATCTACTATTCATTGACAGGACACATTTAGTGTCCAGCTGAGCACTGCAAGCCCTGTGGAATAATGAATAACAAGTATGAGGTGCTCAAACTGTGTCTGCAGCTTTTCTTACAGGTATTACTTCTGTTCATGACTTATTAATGAAAAACTTTGTCAATTATTTTAATATTATTCATGTACAATACCCCTCGTTGGTTTTTGGCCACCTGGTGGAATAATGCTGAATGTGGTGCATCTTTCTCAGAGATTTCTGGAAAACTGAAGAAACAAGGCCTGAAGGGACCTTATAGAATCATCTTGTCTAATTTCTGTTCTAAAGTACAGTCAGCAGTAGCCATCATTTCCAGTAAAAGTTTGCCTAGCCCAACCTTAAAAAAATGGAGTCTCCACAACCTCATTTTCCAGTTTAACCCAGTTCTTCAGTAGTCTTACCTTTAAGAAGTTTTTTCTAATGAATAACGTGTATCTTTTTTGATGCCCTGTAAGCCCATTATGCTCGCTATGGTCATAGAAAAAAGTATTTTTTTCTTCCCTATACCAGTCTGTATTTATCCTCTTCATTTTTTTTCTTCTTAAAGCTAAACAGATCTTGCAACAGTGTCTCACAAATCATGCTTTTCACAGCCTCGAATTTTCATTCTTTACTGTCGTTCTCTAGAGTCTTCATTGACATTTCTCTTGAAGCATGATGCTTGACATGGGACTCCCTACTTTGTCCAAGGCTTTAACTTTTATTAAGGAAGCTACCCCATTTTTTTAGTATATGTATTAAGTACTTATTGAGTCAGACCCTTGTCTCCCATGACCCCAAGGGAGTGACCAGATGTGTGGACAATAATATCTCTCTTTTTTAATTGTTTCTTGTAAACAATTCTGCTGCTGCTTTTGTAATTCCTGGTTTCTGTAAAAAAGAGCAACCATGGAAATACTGTGTTTGCCTCATTTGTCTTAGAATCTATACTTCCTTAAAAAACGTTAAAAATATTTCTGTATTACAATATTATGATACTGTTTATGTTTGTGACTCAATAAACTCAGAGTTTCTTGCAAAATTTCTGTTTAGCCAGTTGTTCCCTAACCTGTATTTGTGGAGCTGATTAATTCTATTTTAAAAACATTAAGCATTGTATTTATCACTATTGAAATTATTTCTTGTACACTGTTTCTATAAATTGTCGAAAAAAATTAAAATACATGAGTATGGTTTACTTGAAAATCTATTTAAACATATGCCCTCCTTGATCCACAGAAAGGTTAAAAAAATCCTGCATTGCACCATATGCAAGTCAAATACCTTTGTAATCTTATTAAATCTATTCCTCCAAAAACACATTAATAAATGCACTGTATGTATGGTCTTTCCATCAGTTTCCATAAGTTACCTCTTTGGAACTTATCTCATGACTCTTAGTATCATGAAAAGATGAGCCACAACATAGCAATTTTACTATGCAGTTGTCTGCTGTGTGTAGTGGAACTTCTCTCTCCTCCAGGATCAAGTTAAATAATTTCAGGAGTGAGAAAATACAAACTATAAGGAAAGCTTAAACAGTTTGACATTACTCTGTGGAAAGAAAACAAACAAAAAAACCACCAAACTACATGACTTGCCTTTGGTGAAGCCATACTGGCTGTCTGGTATCACCTCCCTGTCCTCCATATGCCTTAGCATAGCTTCTAGGAGCATCTATTCCATGATCTTCCCAGGCACAGAGGTCAGGCTGACAGGTCAATAGTTCCCAGGGCACTCTTTGCTAGCCTTTTGTAAAAATGGGTGCGATGTTGCCCTTTTTCCAGTCCCTGGGGACTTTACCTGACTGTCAGGACTTTTCAAATATCATGGAGAGTGACTTGGCAACTACATCAGCCAATTTCCTCAGGACTCTGGGAGGCATCTCATCAGGTCCCATAGACTTGTGTATGTTCATGTTCCTCAGGTGGTCTTGAACCTGATCTTGTCTTACAGTGGGAGGAACTTGACTCTTCCAGTCCCCATCTTGCATGCCATCCACTCAAGAGGTGTGGGAAGAGACAATGCCAGTGATGACTAAGGCAAAGAAGTCATTGAGTACCTCAGCCTTCTCGTTCGTTGTTACCAGTTTGTCAGTCTTGCTCATCACGGGGAGTACACTTTCTTTGACCTTCCTTTTCTGGCTGGCATACCTGTAGAAGCCCTTCTTATTATTCCTTGCATCCCTTGCCAGCTTCAGCCCCAGCCACTCCTTGGCCCTCCTGTCCTCATCCCTACACAACTGGGCAGCATCTTGTACTCTTCTCAGGATACTTGTCCTTCTTTACACTGCCTGTGGAAATGCTAAAATTTCTATAAACAACATGAGATCTGAGAAGTGATGCTCGTGTATCTCATACCAAGCCAAAAAGGCAGGAGTTAAAGTCCCATAAGTTGAATAAAAGAGGGTTGTGAATGGATGGAAAATAAGAACAGTAGTAAAGGCATGAGTCAACCCTGCAATAATGTTAGACTTTGCTCTGATGTATAAACAATTTGCTGTAGATGTTTATAAACGTAGCTTTTTTGTCATCTTTATGTCAAGTTATTTGATGTTATGGGACAGTTGAAGGTGTCCTCTTAAACAAAATGATGCAATTCCTTTCTCCTTAAAAGAGCATTATAAGGGTGTAAGAACTGTCGGATAGAATATAGTATCCAGGCAGAAGAACTGACAATTGACATATTCTTGTATTTAAAAGAAAGTCTCCAGTGCTCCATTTTAAATAAAACGTAAAGTAGTAAAATGAATGAGAAATATGAAGTATCAGTTTACATAACTAATTATGACACTCGTATATATTCAGTAGTATGCTGATGCTGCACCTCAAGGGTATGAGAACAAATTATTTCATAAAGTTAATGCTTTCATTTTGTGTTCTTAAGGATCCTGATGTCAGGACTAGGTTTTGCAGACTTAGAAAAGGATTAGAATTGATCAATACTGTAAAAGCATAGTAAAGATTGGTTCAGTGATTAATTTCATGTTAGACACATGGGAAAAAAAACAGCTAAGTATATTTGCCTCCATAATCCCTTTTCCCAAATGTAATTACAAATGGAATTGATCAACTCATGTGTTTCTTCTGAGCCAGTAACAGATGCATTAGAATTGCTAGACTGTATAATAACTTAATACGGCTCATCAGTCCTCAGCGCTAGAGGGAATTAGTTACTAGAACTGTATTTTAAAATAAATTTAAAAATTTAGAGATTTTTCATTGACTGTTTTCCAGAGAATATGTCACTTCCATTAGAACAACCACTTCTATAATTTCAAGCATATTTTACGTATGCTGAATATCTCCAGTCCTTCTTAGGGGGACCATTTTTATACTGTTGAGTCAGAACTTTGTCTTCCAAGACTTCAAGGGACTCACCAGACTAGCAGACAATAAACACTCTCTTCTGTAATTAACTGGTTGGAGCTTCTACTGTTTAGAAGCCTTTGTTACTGGTGATTTTGGTGAAAAGGGTGTAGAGTGGGTACAGAGGACCATGGATATGAAGGCAAATGCCATTCTGAATCTTATAGCTGGTTGCCTAAATTTTTGAGAGGAACACAGCTGAGCCTATTTCTGTTTCTTCAGGGCCTCCCATTGGCTATAATCCCATCAGTGTATTTGTTTTTACAAACAGGGTCTGTTCTATGACCCTGGGACCCTCATGGACTGTATGGGCAGAATCAGTCGTTCACTCCAAGGCTTTTTTATGTAGCAAAAACTAATGCAATGCAACACTCTGCTCTGGGAGTGTTGAAGGCTTTCTGTTGACCTAGCTCCTACCTATTTCAGATACTGTGTTTCCTCCTACAACTCTGCAAAAAAGCAATGCTTCAACAGAACTCTGGAGCTGAATAGAACTTGAATGACTTTGCAAAAAAGATGAGAGTATGTCTAAGACTGAAAGACTTTTAGAACCAAATCCAGAACATACTTTTTCAAAATTTCCTAGAAAGCAATCTCATTTTAATGATTGATGCACAATCATAATAGGAATACCAAAAGAATGGAAATTTGTTCAAAGCAGTGGATACTTCTTAAAAACTGTAGAATGATATCTGAAATCAATAGCTTCTTAAGTCTTTCAAATCCAGGAAAAGGAGAATTTCATTATATAGACCCGTTTAAATGAAAGTCAACTCAGAGCATGTGCAGGTGAATGTCTGTTCTCTGGGCAAACAGACTGTCATATTTTATATTAAATTCAGTTTCTAAATGTGATTAACAGTGTGGTCGAACTGCTGTCAGTTTAGGGTTTCATTTTTAAAGACAACTACAAGATGAAATAGAATTTATACTGTATAAATTTAGTTTAATGATAAGAGTTTCTGTGTTCGTCTGACACAGTAACAGCTTTACCAGTTCTCTCTGTGGTTACCATTTACATCTGGTAGAGCTCCAGGGTACTTTCTATAGAAATACAACTTGTACAGCTGCAACTTTCTGATGATTAAATGGATCACAGCAAAAATGTAATCTTAAGAAAACTTCAACACTAAAACTAATTAACCTGATATCCACTAAAGTTTTCCACATTGTCATAAATATGCTTCTGATCAAGCTGAATTTTTTTCCTAAAAAAATAAAAAGCTTAAAAAATAAGTAAATTAACCCCAGTTACAGAGATGTATTTGTTCTCTGTACTTCTTTTTTCTTTTTAACAACCATGGTATATCTCTCATGATTATTCTAGGATCTAAACTATGAGAAAAGAACAAGAATTTTTTTGTTCTTAGACACATTTGGTACTCTGAAAAATCCAGTTTGTCTGCTAAGATGAATTGCTTACTATATATACATAAAATGCACTTTCACTGACACTTCAGAAGAGAAAGAAATGTTTCCTGCATCTGTAGAAAACACACTCTTTGATGTACTTTTGACAAAGGGCAAATTATCTGGTTCTGGTTTTCTGCTTGCATCAACATAGCAGAATTACATTAAGAGCAAAGCTGTCTGTGTTATTGTTATCAGTATCAGGAAGGGCTCAAAAGATATGAAGCTTAGGTTGGATTCATACAAGCTATTTAAGGTTTCACTGGGCATCCAAATTAGTTGACTCTGAGGTTTCCTCATCAGAGCAGTTTCACCCCCTAGGAACAATTGTGATTAAACCTATCTATCTAGACCTACTCAGGGGCCATAAAGACTTACCCCTGCTGTGGTTCCTTTGGACAGAAGAGCGGAGACCTGTAACCCTTGTTGCTCTTTGGAGACAATACCAGATGATACACATCTGTTAAAATAGCAAAAAGATACTTGTCCCTTTGGGGAAGAAACCTGTGCCATATGAAGGACAGCTCCTACAGAAGTAGCATGTGATCGTATAATTAAAAATTATATTGACTAACACATCAGAAGCCCCAAATGTTCCTGGAATTTCCAAATGTCTGAATGGTTTACTGTGATGATAAAATTCTGTCAACATAGCTTTCATGTTGCTATGGACCACAAAGTGGAGAATGTGGAAAGGCTAAGGGAAGAAATAGTATGCAATGTGTCTTTACTATAACACCAAATAGCATGATAAAGCTTTTGGCAAGTTTGTACAGTATGGGTTTGGTTTGGGTTTTGGTTTTTCCTTCCTGTTGTGAAGAATCCTCAGTTTGTAAGCAAGCAAATGCACACCATGTACATATTTTTGCCTTATTTATGATGGGACAGTAATGACATTTGAAATAACTGCTGTTCTAATTCACTCTTCACCTCTTTCATGTGTTTTCAGTGTGTCCTTATATGTGGAAAGAGAAGTTTAATGGATAATTCTTTTTATTTCCACTCACCCAGCCTTAAAATAAAACAGTATTAGTTGGTAATGTCAAAGAAAGAAATAACCAACACCTCAATTCTGAGTCCCTGATAACTTTGCCAACAAGATTTGTAACACATCAGAATGAAAATACTCAGGTGAAAACACTTTTCAGCAGCTAAAAAAAATTGCTTCATATATTTGTTAAATTTTTGTTATCTTTAATTTTCGTGGTCAGATGTTTTTCTCCAGCTCACAGTCACACTCTCTTTTGACAAGCTGCCTAGCAGGTTTTCAGTTTCAGGGACAATTATTTCAGGTAGGAATTTATTGTAGCTGAAGTAGGGCAGGGTTTCTCCTTCCTGTTCTTTTGTCCAAGTGTGGGCATGCTCTCTTGTATGTGGGTGCATTCCACAGCGCAAAGGTATTGGAGAAGTTTCTTTTCATTAGCAAAATGTGACCTTACAGTAGGTGAGCGAAACAGAAAGCATAGAGGAAGAGGGGAAAAAGCACCAAACACACTCACACTGGAAGGCAGCTACAGCCATCTGATGTCTTTATTAAGCTGTTCTGATTAAGCTGTTCGCTGTGCCACACTTTCAGCTGTATTTTTTGCAACTCTACTGATCAGTTCTCTAAGTATGCTTTTTACGTTCACTCAATAAAGGATGGAGCCAGCAGTCTTGTTTCATTCCATGCAAAAAACACCCACAAAAAACCAGAAGAATGGAAAACTGATAAAATTGCTTTTCAGAAAGGTCAACATAGCAACCCAAAGCTCATGCTGATTACTTGGGACTAGAAAAATCTTCTGTTTGTATGAGGGCATCGAATTCTGATGGAGTGGCATAGAAAGTCTGATGTTGTAGGGAATTTGATTTTCTAAACACTTTTTTTTTTTTAACCTCGATTAAGTCTGTTTTGTCATCAGAGATCTTTATGGTTATTGTGAGCTACCATATTCTGTAGGAACATTTAGTTCAAAATAATTGCCAAAGATTTGCTTCAAATGCAAGCATGCATTTTTCACTATGAAAAGTGCAAGATACTATAGTCACACTAGAGATCTAGAAAGCAGTAACCACCATAGCAGTTTCCTGAAAGTCTTTTACCCCTACTCACCACTGTGCGCAGCATGAGTGTGTACCGTCTGGACTACCCAGACTCAATGTTGAACTAATGAACATTTATCCAGCATGACAGATCAAACTGTGCTTCTGTGCAGGACTGATGGATCTGACACACTAGTCCTTCCAAATACTAAAATGCAGAAAAAACTGCTTCAGGAAGAAGAGTTGGCAGTGAAATGGCACAAATCAGCATTTTAGACATTGGGAAACATTTGGACCTTCAAATATTGACTTCAGGTCAATATTACTCATGACCTGTAAAGGGGAGAATTCTGTAGAGCTGCTGCTGGAATGACATCTCATGACCAGAAGGATATCTGCTGTAACAGCACATATAAAACATCATCTCCACATTCACTAATTCAGTGTCTGTCACCTAAACAGAGTGATGCAACCTTGGAACATGTATAGATGTCTGCTGACTTGGAGGTCCTCTGGCATAAAGCACTCTTTCTAGGAGTTGGGGCTCCAAGCTATAGTGTAGGTAGAGCTTAAAGGCAATTGAGAATCAGACTTCTGTGGGGAGCTCCCTTCCCTAGCAACTGCACTGCCCAGGTTGCGGAGCTGGAAGCTCATGTTGCCCTCTCTTGCAGCCAGCAGAATAAGAAATGCAGTTGAGTGAGCAACCCACTCAAACGCTAGTCTGCAGGCCCACAGGCAGCTTGTTAACCACTACAGTGATACGCCTTTTGATGTCTACACAGCCAGTGACAAAGCATCACAGGCTCCGTATTCAGACCTATCGTAGTGTGACATTTAACTAGGAAAAAGAGTGTTTGATGCACAGCATCTATACAAGAGTTTAACTGGTAGGAAATATATTCAGCATGCTAAATCTTATGAACCAAATGAGAAGAATTTAACCTGTATGTATACCGACATGTGTGTTCAGTGCAAGAGGCTGAGAAAGTTTTCAGATACTCTGCTGAGTTACTAGTCAGGTTAGATAAGGTTCTGAGTAACCTGATCTAGTTGAAGATATCCCTGATAATTGCAAGGGGATTGGATTAGATGACCTTTAAAGTTCCTTTCCAACCCAAATTATTCTATGATGCTACGATTCTGTCACTGAAGCTTGATTCAAGTTTTAAAAGGTCCTTGCTGCCATGTCTATACCTAGTTTCCAGTCACACAAGACAGTCTCTTTTCTGGATTAAGCAAGCTTTGAACTGTATCTGCTTTCTGTGAGCTCTCCTTGGGCTACAGGTCAGCTACTGAGCCACTATGTAAATCTTTTTTAAAACCATGAATGAAAATTAAAAAGTATTGGAGCATATTCCCTCTTTGCTTTCTATACCTGGTTACAAACTATCTTTTTAGGAACTCCAGGTTTGTAGCTTTAATTCTTCTGCAACTAACTGAGATAATAAAAATGTTATAAATAAAAAATGAATTTGAGGGGATATTTCTGTTTCCTGAAGGATTTTGCTAGTAGCAAAATAAGTTAGAAAGAGTGCTTTGAAAGTGCCATGTATTGAGGATACATGATGCCTTTCAGCACATATACTGATAAGAAGTTAAGACTTTAACCTTTCAGCTACAACAAATAAAGCGTACTGAATTTTGGTTACCACCTAATGACGTAATATTCTTTTTCCATTAAAATAAAGGCAATCTTGACAATAAGCTGTTGATTTTATTCCACAAAATAATTTATGATGTGTTATTATTTCTCATGTTTCTTGCATAATTCACTGTACAAAGAGTTAATATATATTTAAGAGACTGGCCAAAGTGCTCTGCATTCTAGGAAATAGTACACTGATGTAATTAGAGTTGTAGAGTATAAGAAGTCCCTTTTTGACATATTTTTTCAGCTTGCACATCAGTACCAAATCAGAGGTTTTCCCACCTAGAGTACAGGCGTATAGAAAATATATGCATGTAGCACTATATGCACTGTTCAGAAAAATGTTCACCAGCTCTACCTAGTAGTACAATATGCAGTTAATATCTGTATAATCATCCTCAATTTCCAGTTTAAGAGAGCAAACCACTACACTGAGGTACATATTATTCCAACTGGTATTCCACTCACAAATGCGGAACCAATATACATAGTAAATGCATACATAAATGTATTTATATTATCTCTCTCTCTCTCTCTCTCCACACACATATATGTATGTATACTTGCACATACCCCTAAACAGTAATGCAATATATGCCATGATGGAAGTCTCACCTAATATTAATCTAGCCATTCTTTCATAATTTTTATTATTTCACAGTTTATGTAATTGCTTCAACAAGAAATGTGTGAGATCTTTTATTATACAAGCAATCCCAGTGTATCATGACCTAGTACACTTCTCCAGTGTATTGTTTTCTGAAGGAAATCTCAAATGAAAAGAAATTTAGCTGTAACAATATATTTTTGTCTCCAAAACCAGGTCTGCAAAATTAGCAGGGCCAGTTGCAGTAGTACAAGGGGTAATGGTTGTAAACTAAAAGAAGATAGATTTAGACTAGACATAAGGAAGAAATTTGTCACAATGAAGGTGGTGAAACACTGTCACATGTTGCCCAGAGAGGTGGTAGATGCCCCATCCCTGGAAACTTTCAAGGTCAGGTTGGATGGGGCTCTGAGCAACCTGATCTAATGGAAGATGTCCCTGCTTCTTGCAGGGTGTGGACTAAATGATCTTAAAAGGTTCCTTCCAACCCAAAGATTCTATGAGTCTCTGATTCTATGAAATTTGTCCTGTATTTGATCTAACAAGTGTCAGAGCTATTTTATTTTAAACACAACAAGAAGTGTTCTCAGGGTCCATTGGAGAAAATATATTCTGACCCAATTTTCAGTTTGCAGTCAACTTTACATTTAAGAAAAGTTACCATGCTTTTAAGTTCCATCCTAAGAAAATAAGATTCTAGAAGAATTGGATAGAATCATGAATATTAAGATAAAGTAAGGTTTGTTTTCTTCTTCATTTGTAAGTTTCTGCTCATTTAGTAATAACTATGACAAGGTTTCATACCACAGAAATATTTTTTTTTTTAACATCTGGCTGGTGTTATATGTGAACACTATATTGATCTTTGACCCCACACTTTTGCTAAGCTGGGCCATTCTCCTTAAAGTGAACACATGAGTTGATATTCTGTGGGAGGTATTCTTTTGACAGCAAAGAAACCTGCATGATACTCAGACAACTACAGATATTATCCATTTTTTTTCTCTACACCTTTTTTCCTTCTTTTTTTGTTACATTTATTCACAGTTGACCCAGTATTTTTGATGCTGTACAAAAGTCAATATCCTAGACATCCCAGGGATTTGAATGACCAGTATAATGCCTGCATGAGAGATGAGAAGCAGAAGGATATTACTGAACCTTTAAAGAAATGTTGACATTTTCTTGGCCCTGAGCAGCCCTCTTCGATATTGAAGCTTTTGCAACTTTCAACTCTTTGATTTATGAGCAAAAGTGTAACACATCTTGGCCATTATGGAATCCTAGAAGTCCTCTATATCTTCCCGTTCCATTATTATTTAAAGAAAACAAAAAAAATGTCTTTCCTATTTTGCCTCTTTCTGCTTTTTGGATATTTTTCTATTTTCTGAATAGAAGATTATTCAGGATATATTTTATTTTTGTCAAAATATTATGAAGACTTTTAGATGTTAACACTCATTTCAGAAAGTTCTAGAACGATTCCTGGGCAAGGTTTCAAATTGTCAGAAACTTAAATTTTCAAATTAAGTCAGAAACTTAAGTGCAAATTTAAGTGTCTAAATGGTTAAACTCATAGCAATTTTGCTGAGAGGCCAATGAAGAGCAAATTTGAAAATCAAAAAACTTTGAGGTAAATATGACAAATGCTGAAAATATACTGAGATCTCTACTGTTTTTGTAAGATCCACATCTCATGGGGTTTCTATCTACCTAAGAACAAAAAACATATTTAGAATTAAGCTTACTTAAGCTTCCTGTTTTAGTGTAGCTGTTTCTGCTCCAAGTAGTCTACAGGATTCTTTTTAATGCAATCATCCATTTTTGGCAATAGTGATAGCAGTATTGCTGTACTGCAGCAACAACAAAATGTATTGGGACTTTTTAATGGAGTAAGCATTTGTTATCTTTTCTTAAGATTTATACTTGTTGTTTGCTGTAAATGATGTCTATAGATTCATGCAGTTTATCTCAATTGTAATCTAATTGAAATCAACAGTAAAATTTCAATCAACTGCACTGAAGGCAAAATGGGACAAGTCTTTGCAGAGCACCTCTATGGTCAGTGTGAACAGTTTACAAAAATAATGTTAATTATATTAATTACATTACCCGCATCTGTGCCTCTGTTCATAGTGAGGAATAAGATGGTCTTGTCCTAGAAATTTAGTTTCTAATTGTGCTTATAGTAGTAAAACCCGACTTTCAGTTGAATTTACTGATTTTGGTCTGACCTCATGCTAACGTTGAAACTAGGTTGAAAACTAGGCTGAATTCTACAAGTGCATGCAGACCCTAACTGGAAATAATTTTTATTCCTTTTTCTTTTTATTTTGTGAATAGAAATTGAAAAAAACAACCCTTCTAGCTGAAGCTCATTCTATTCGCCTTTGTTGATTTTTCAGAAGCTACACCTTCCAAATCACTTCTTCTTTTAGTCTTGCAAAGTCCAGCAATACAAAAAGAGTGAAAAACAACTTTCCATCTTGAAATGCTTCTTCTAATATTCTAGCAAATATTTCTAGCCTGACAGCAAAAATTCAGATGAAGGCCTGTAAGAGCATGAGAACTGAGACTTACATACCTCCCACAGAACTACATTATTGATTTTTTAAAGACTCAGGAGGAGATATACTTCTGGCTCTACACTGCACCTCTAAACAAAAAGAAAAATTCATATATTCAAAATCTGCTCTCTTGATACAGAAAGAATAAACTTCTGAAGCTAGGAAAATCATAAAATCCTAAAACAGTCATAAGAATCATAACCCTGTTTTTTAGGCACCTCTCTGGGTCATATGTTTTAGCATTTAACAGCAACACTTGAAAACTCTGGAAACGATTCAGCTGCACATGTGTGAACACCTAATGTCATTTGAGGAATCCTGTGGAAACTTGCTTGTCTTTCAGCTGCTGCTCCCAAAGGAGATAGGACTGTCATATTTTATAGAGAACATACAAATTTCTAGGATTCTCCTAAGTATTTTACGTGGCATTTCTATTTATGAAAGTAAAAGCCCTATATGGGGATTAGATGCACTATTCCAAGTGGGAAATCCAAATAGAAAATACTTACTCAAATTTAGGTGTCTTAAATTTGGGAGGTTTATTTGTTTGTTTGTTTAAAACAAAAACAAAAACAACTATTTATCAGCACTTAAAAAGTTATTAGAATAGCCTGCAATATAAATTAGCTTGCAGATAAGATCTAAGGTACATGATAGAGCAGCTGTCTTCTAAATACATTCCATTATAAATTATCTCAAACCAATTCAAATATTGCTCTATACATCAAGTAACAAGACTGAGCAAGATATATATGTAAAATTCTCCATGTTTAGTATGAGCCAACATGCCACATGCAAGTGTCATTAAATGTGCGTTTTTTTCCTAATATGCCATTGACCCTGATGATTTCCCAGGTATCCAGAGAGACAATCAGGTACATAAATTCTGATGAAGAACAGTTTGGAAAGTCCTTTGTTTGAAATTCTTCAAGATTTCTAGTTTTCCTCCGTCTGCCCATTGCTACCAATAATCCATCCATACTATGAAGTAAATTCTTTCAGCAAATATAACAAGGCAATTAATGAGTTTGAGTAGTATGCATGTTAACCAAAGTTCACAGAAGTCAAAGAAAAGACCTTATTGACAGAAATTTATTTGTACCATACGTAAAACCAAAAAAATTAATGCTGTATTGCTATATTTCTTCCTGTCTACAGAGCCTCTACTATCATGAGGGTGAGCTAGGTACAAAAAGATGGCAATCAGAATCGTTTAAAAATGGAAAATTGAGATTACAGTAAGAAATAATATCATATAACACATTGTATTTGAATTGAAATTCTGAGAAAAAGTTCTGAAGATGCTACCCAAAACCAGAAATCTTCATTTATGTTTAATATTCTACAGCTGAGTTTCTCATGGGTAATATAAATTTCTTTGGATATATTATCTGAATTTGCACATTTTCTTTGTCTTTCAATGTTCCATTCTATCTTACCATTTTTTAGCTCTTTTTCAGATAGATGCACTGCCTTGTACTGACAATTTTTTGTTGTTCCCAAGTGAGTTAATATGCTCTTTCTTTTTCATTTTGCTTCTGATTCCTTTGGGGAAAAACAGCGCTCCCCTTTCACACTGGAATGTCAAGAGACTTTATTAATACATTCAATAAATTGAATTGGGATTTCTAGATATAAAATGCTGCCATCATAGCAGTTTATTTCATACACTCTTATACAAAATGAGAACTTGTAAAATAAACAAAACTATGAAGAGTTATCTTTAGGGGGAATAGAATGGTGGTTTTATTCAAAAGTTTGTTATCTTTAGCTATTCTCATGAGAGAAAGTTTGTTTACAGAACTACCTGCTATTTAATAGATATCAAGAAAAGGCATGCACCTGGAGCACTGTGTCCAGCTCTGGAGCCCTCAGCACAGGAAAGACATGGGCCTGTTGGAGCTGGTCCAGAGGAGGCCACAAAAATGTTCAGAGGGATGGAACACCTCTCCTGTGAAGAAAGGCTGAGAGACTTGAGTTTGTTTGACATGGAGAAGAGAATGCTCTGGGAAGACCTTACTGCGGTTTTTCAGCACTTAAAGGGGCCTTGTAAGAAAGATGGGGAAAGACTTTTTAGCAGGGCCTGCTGCGATAGGACAAGGGGTAATGGTTTTAAACTAAAAGAAGGTAAATTCAGAAGAATATAAGGAAGAAAATTTTCACAATGAGGGTGGCAAAACACTGGCACAGGTTGCCCAGAGAGGTGGTAGATACCCCATCCCTGGAAACATTGAAGGTCAGGTTGGATGGGTTCTCTGAGCAATGTGATCTCGTTGAAGATGTTCCTGCTCCTTGTAGGGGTGTTAGACTAGATGACCTTTGAAGGCCCCTTCCAACCCAAACTATTCTATGATTTTGTGATTCTATGATTCTATGAAAAGCACTAACAGATTCAAAATCTCTGAAAAAAATTTCTAATGAATGGTCATATGGCTACACAGATTATGTGATAATTCAGATAATTTATGAGATAAATTCCTTTTTGAAGCTCTGATCAGAAGGGAATTACTGTCTCAGATATGCAATATCTAAATAAAATTATGGTTAAAAGACTTGATGACTGAGTATGAGTTGCTTTAAAAAGTGAACCATGGGCTTTACAATTTTCCCGCTGCTTTAAATGCTATAGCTCATACTTTAAGTAAGACACTTGTTCTGTAAGGAACCAAATCATGAAGACAGAGAGTGGGGCCATAACATCAGCCACAATGCCTTTCTAGCCTGTTATCTTCTCTAACTATGACAGCTTGGAAAAACATGAGAACAAGGCAAAACTATAGTGTTATTTCTACAGAATCTTCCCCCTCTTTTCAGGTGCTTCCTGATGCAGACACAACCTGTCATTTTATATAATGGTCCTTGAATTTTTTTCAACATGAATTTTCCTCATTGCACCTTCTACGCCCATGTTAATTTTTAGCATCTGGAATGTTTGTTGGCAAGGAAATCCACAACTTAGATCTAAAAACAGTGTAAAGAAGCACCTTCTCCTGTTTAGTATGAGCCTGCTATTTTCTAGTTCTACCTGATGTCCACCTTTATCATATTTGAAGAGACTATGGACATTCCTTCCCTTTCCTATGCTACACACAACTTTGCCATCCCCCTACTTCTGCCTTTTTATCTTTCCTAGACTGGAAAATACTAATCTATTCACTATCCTCTTTAAACATTCTCCATGTAGAAGGCATTTTTTACCTGTGATTTTCTTAACAGCACCTTCTCTATTTTTTCCTGTTCTACCACATCCTTTTTCAGATAGGATGAGAAACGAATGGGGAGACACATGTGCATTGCACTGACCACATGATTGCATCACGGGCTAAATCATGTGTAAAGATGCTTTCCGTTTTGTTCCATGTTCTTGTCTGGCAATTCCCCACACTTGGTTTGTTTCCTGGGTAGTAATGGACACTGAAGAGCACACAGATGGATGGAAAGTCATGTCCTCTTGTGAGTTAGACCCTATAAGTATTTTGGTAGCTTATGTCCCTGCACCAGTGTTCAGGCATCCTCACTGATGGAATCTCAAACTCATATCTGCCTGTGCCACAGCTGCTGTTTTGTTAAGGTCTTTCTCTGTTAAAGAGCAAATTAGAATCTTCTTTTTTCTTTCTGGTATTCCTCACTCTATCATTTTGATATCTTTAAATGACTGAACTCTTAAAATATCCATCTCCGTTTTCTGACTCAATATTCTCTCACTGGAAAGGTATTTTTCCCTTGATATTTTTGGGATATCTTTCCCGCATTGTCTCCAAAATCTTTTTGAAAGGTGAACCTCCACAGTGAGCAAAATTCTTATTAATAAAACCCCTATTCAGTAATGACTGTTATTGATGACTATTATTGGAAACTTGTCAATTAACTACATGGTTAATCAAAATAACAATTTTTTTGTTATTTTTATTCATGCAGTCCAGTATAATTTATTTACATCTTCTAATAAGTCAACATAGCCTGCATTTGCTTCTGCTAGTTATTTTTACTCATTAAACCTATTTCTCAAAAACTATGTTGAGATTGTTGAACCAAATCTACATAAAGCAGTGTTGACTGGCGTTAAGTGCCTCTGTATAAGAATTCATGCAGAAAGAAAGACGAAGGGGCAAAAAGGGACAGCAGAATGAAGGGAGGAACAGAGATACTTGAGATCTCTTAGGTCTTCAGGTGAGTACGTGGCATAGATTTAAACAAGAGAGAATTGTTTAAATAATGCATTTGTAGTTTGTATTTATAAGACTAACTTCATTCATTTCAGCAGTCACAATATTTCTGAAAAAAGTCCTTGGCTGAAAATAACAACCACATGATAACAAGAGGAGTTTGCAAATTGAACGTATAGCCTGAGAATTTTGAAAAAAAAAAAAAACAAACTACTCAGGTCTAATTCTAATTTTAGGCATTAAATTTTCCAATTAAAAACATTAGGTATGCATATGTACATTATTTATCATTTTTAGTAAAATTTTAAAACTTTCACCTGATAAAATAACGACGAACAGAAATGAAATCTAGTCCAACAATTTAGGTATTAGAATTCTTTCATTAGAGTCTTTGAGTAGAAAACTATTTTTGACTGAGAAGTTGTGAATTTTTGCAGCAATAGTTTTACACCTAAGGTGTCGTTTTCTTCATGCAGAGGCAGCAATGAGATGGAAAACAGAGACAACAGAAACTTATAAATTTGAAGAAAAATAAGCCTTAAGCTAATTTACCACAAAATGATTACTATCTTAAACAAGATTCAGAGGTTTCAGAATTAATCACTTCACCACCCGATTATCAAATACTTAATGGACAATGTAATTGTAAAGAATAAAAATGAGTAAAATAAAAATGTTTGGGTGAATGTAATCTACATCTGAGATAATAGCTATTCTGTAAAGGCAAATCCTGTCATTTAAGAAATACTCATGTAATTCTTCAAACCCTGTGTTTGATCAAGATAATACAGTTTTGATTGATTTTTTTTTTAATCACATACAGTATTCTTGGATTAAAGATTGAGTTTGTAGATGGGATTTGTAGACAAACACATACAAAAATACATCTCTTGTTCCAAACAGATAATCATAGACCTGGAGCTAAACTGGAATATTTTATTCAGATACTAGAGCTAGTATTACAATGTTCATGATCTATTTCTGCAGCAAATCTTCTCAGACCACTCCCACTGTTGTATTTACTTCCTTACTCTTCTACATAAAGAAAGTGCGCCCTTCCCTCAGCCTTCCTTGCTTCTGGTTTTAACACTCTTTTTAAATTTATTTGATACCATTGTTTTCGTATATTCTAACCGTCATCTCCTTCCCATAGCTTCTGGCAGCTATATTTGTCTTATTGCAATCATAAATGATAAAGAATTCCCATTATTAATTTACAATGTTATCTTGAAAATGCAGTGTGAGATCATATCCCTCAAGTTTTCTTTTCTTGGTGATTACATGTAACTCCCGTCATATCGATTGATGTTTCTTATTTCCAACAATTACTTCCTTTTTAGTTTCTCTCTAACTTTTTTTTTTTCAAAAAACAAACTTCTTTTTGCAATCTCACTGCTCCCTCTTCATTGCAGCAATATATATTAGCATGATGCCTCCCTAGGTAATACGTCTAATTAAATGATTATGAACATTATCTTGTTTAACTAATGTTACCAAACAGTTTCTGTGTTAAATTGCATTTTATCCTACTTGTGTAAATTTGTTCCTCAACTAGGGCAGATATCCCAGACATCAAACCTTGGAAGACTATCTTTTGTTAGCCAATATAAAAAAGGCTTCGTGTATTTTGCATTATGAAGGAATTACAGATACACTTAAAAAAAAAAAAAAAAGCACACTTTTATCTTTTAAAGGAAAACAAATGGCTTTAGACACATCTACAACTAAACTAGACCAGACCATAATGTGTGAACTTCATAAATTAAGATTCTGTCTTATCATTTTCCTATTGGAAAGGCTAAAAATTACAACCTTATGCCATTTTGAGCAGAGAAGTTGTGATATTTTGTTCATCACAGTGAAAAAAAAAAAGAAAACTTGATTTTTTCCCCCAAACAGAAATAGTTAGTAAGTAGGTAAATCCACTATTTGCACGGTTCTGACGGTGAAGTCAAATGGTAGCTTAATTGGTACCAAGCTTAACTGGTAGCTTTGCAACCATTTATTTCAAGTAGGCTGTAAAAAAGTCTTAGCTATGAACACCCAAAGTTCCAGTGGGAATTGTTTCTGAAATGTTCTCATACCCGGAGTCTAAGTATTAAAGGTATAGTCAATAGATTAGGAATTGTATTGATTTCAGTATCGTATTGTGGTTGTAGGTGAATAACAATGTTTTCCAAAGTTTATGAACCAGCAAATGATCATGAATTTATCACTGTATTTGTTGCCTGTTTTCTGGATAGACGACAATACTAGCCATTCACAGGTTTGTATTTACGTTTTTCTAAAGTGAATGTCCTGGATGTATTTTCCTGCCTAACACTTGTACAGGCAATAATACAGGGTTCTTCCGTGCACCACTTGCAAAAAAAAATCAGAATGCAGGCATTCTTTCACTTATTTTTCAAGTTGCTCCTGAGTAAGTAGAAGAAGGAGAGCTATACTGTCTAATGACTGAAAAGCATTGGCTAAACCATCAAGAAAAGTGTCAAGAATTGCACCATGCTATTCAAGGGTAGATGTACAAAGATGTCTTAATCCCTTGGAAGAGCTGATCCAAATGATGACTGTTAAAGCCGTAACGGAAATTTTGAGCTCTGAGTCCCCTAAACTGTATATTTTTGCTGCATTTTGTTTTTTCTTTGAGCAAGTATTCTGTTCAGTGAGAATAATCTGCGTAGACACAAAGTATACAGAATGGATGATTCCTTTCCTGATAAGCTGAACTTTTACACTGGCAAAATTATTCTCTCATTAAAAGAACATTGACAAGTGCAGTTGGTTATCTGCCTAAGTTCAGTGACATATGAAATATAAGGTAATTTTTCATATTCTTTTTTTTCAAAGTGAAATATATTGCCCACTACCTACAAACAAAATAGAACCTAAATATCTAATAGTCCTTCCCATTCTCATTTTCCAAAAAGGAAGACTTTCTTCAGGTGGGATTTGGTTTCCACACACATACACAGTCTCACCTGAAGTTTATTCCCAAACCGAAACTGAGAGCCCAGACTTCAAATATTGCCTTATACAACAGTCTAGTGGAAAAGACCTGAAAGAAATAAAGAGCGTAAACTGATCATATGTGTTGGATTGAAAGAAGGACAGCAATTAGAAATTTTGTTTCATGGAAGGTAAATTTTACCCCTGAGTCTTTCTGCACCACTAAATCCAAACCCAAGCTTTTTGGTGGCACTTTATACTAGGCTGATTTTCTTCTAAACAAGCCTGTGCAGAGAAGCAGAATAAAGGCAGGAAAATAACTGTTCAATGGCATGAATCTCTTCTTTCCTAGTACATGTAGGCTCCTGCAACCTTACAGCCCCTCAAGAACTATTTTTTTTTCAAAGGAATCTCAAGCAGTTTCAAGGTGATGAACATTTTAACAGCTATGAATTCATTTAAATTGTATGTGCATCATTTATGAGTGCCAGCATCTTTCACTTCCAGTTTTCACTGTGGCTTATATTTTCTGTACTTAAAAATGAGCTCTGTTCTGAAGTTTGCATAGTACATTATGTACTTGATGTATCGAGCTGACACTGAAGTCAACGCATATGACTCAAGGAAAAGTGATAAATATATTTTCAATAGGAACTATGATGAACATTGTTGTAATGACATAGTTCAAATTCTCTGAGAGGTATTACAAATATAACCCATATCTCAGATAACCTAAACTTTGAACGTACCAAATGCTTAAAAATAAGTCTTCAGTTAATCAGTATCACAAGGTGATCAACATAAAAGCAGAAACCTACAGAAGTTTTGATAGATGGCTGGAGCAGAAGCATGATTTTAAGGAGAAGAGGAAGAAACAAAAGATACTGAAGGAGATGAAGGAAGCTGTGGTCAGACCACATAGGGGAGAAAGTTAGCTTTTGGTTAAACTTCTGCTTTGATTACCCTTATCTTATTTAATCTGCACAGGTTCTGAATGACAGGTGTCTTTTTACTTATAAACCCAAGTTATAAATGCAAAACTGAAGTCCATGAATGGAGGTTATTTTCCATTTTTTGCACTTCAGGAGAAAAATGATTTACAAACTAATATATTTCATTACTGAATTCACTAAGTATTGTGAGGAAACAACATCATTGCCATATGCACTCTATTGACTAAATAATGAGAGAGATATTAGGAAGGTGCTAAATTTACTAAGCCCAAAAGGAATAAACTTTTATAATCTCTGTCACTCAAAAAAAAAGCATTCTGTTCCTGTCGGTTTGGGTCGATATGACTCTGGGTGATTCACTTTACCTCTTAGTGCTTCAGTTTCCCTATCTATGATATTCTCTCTAAAGCTCTTCAGGATATCGTGATAGGAAGAGCTAGCTAGTATTGCTACCAAGCCTTGCATTCTACTTGAGGAAGTGCATGGATCAAATGAAACAGTATTAGTACAGGAGTGTTGGGAAGGATTTATTTCTGTGATGCTGTAAAATGTAGATTTCTTGGCATCACTTTTTTATGTATAGCTTATTTCACTGTCTTTCCTTTCAAACACTTAATTTTCTGTAAGTCAGTTTGGATTGAGGGATGGGAGGTGTTTTGGTTTGGTTCCTCTATTTTTCTTTTGTTATGTTAATGTTTTAGAAGCTAAGGAAATTTTATGGGAGTGAAGATTTTTTTTTTTGTCTTTTTAATCTTGAACCTGAGGCATTTACACCTGAACAGCCAATACTAAAAGGGTGAGGTGTTGCAGGATGTAGTGCTGGAGATGCAATATAGTTTAGTTAGGCTGAAGCCTTGTGACAGATTGCAAAGTAAAGCAAACATGTAAATATGCAACAAGGATAAAGTTTTCTATTACAGTACCGTAAAGCTCAAAATGCAATATAGAAGAATATTGATGCCTCTTGCCTTCCTCAAATCTGGAAAGGATGAAAGACACTTGACAGCACTTCTTCCTTCCATTTTTAGAATAGCTGATCCAGAAGGTAATGGGCAATTTAATGTCACTAGTTTGGACTACTGACCACACACAATCCTTGGAGAAAACAGAAAAATCTTGCACACTGTCTATAGTACAGCAAAAATGGAGCTTGCTAGCATCCATATGTTCTTTATGTATGAGATTAACAGAAACTTCATTTTGAAGACCTTAAGAAAACCACTGATTTTCCTTAGAGCTGTATATAACCTCTACTCCCTCCTCACACTCTCATGAGGCCCTTTCTTTCCCATTTCTAATTCATTTTAAAGGTTGAAGTTACTTTTTTTTCCATTTGATTTGCTGTCTTAAACTTTGCTAGAGCAAGGTTTAGGCCCTGAAATAGACTTCCATTAATTTTCACTTAATGTCTCACCCTCTTGCTTTTTAGGGAATTGCAAATAATTTCTTTTTTCATTCCTTCTAAGCTCTCTGCTTATTCACAGTATCTTTCTTGAACTGCTTATTCACTCAGTTAGGTTTACAACCTCCCTGTAATCTTTCCCCTTTCTTGGAATACACCAATTCTAATAGTTCTAATAGTTTAACTGGAGGAAATTCCAGGTGTCTCTCACGTTCAGGTCTCTGAGCTCTTCAGTCCAATTGACTTTACTAATGATTCCTTAAATTCATCAGAGTTTGCCCTCTTTTAAAATCCAGAACCTTATTTCCCTCCTTTCTTCCCCTGCAGTCCAACTTGACCTCACAGCTGAATATGCCCTGTTCTCTTTCCTCTGTTTCTTATGCTTTTTATCAACTTTTTGCTTTAGGTCCTTGAGTTTCTTAAAGTATTCTTTTCTTCATGACTGATAGTAGTGTAAAGTGAGAACAAAAAGGGGTCAGCTGTACTTTGGAAAAGTTTTGAAGTAGAGCACAGGGGAGTTCTATTTTAAGGGTTCTTTTTTCAGGTATCTATAAAGACAGAATTCCTTTGACTAAAGTTATACAAAAAGTCAGAAGTTTTCTTCTGTTGTAATATACTGGGTTTTTTCTGATCATACATCTTTACAAAACTTAGTTTGTATGCCAGCCCCATTTGATATGGCACATCATGCATGGTACTAAGTGTTTATCAGTGGGAGAATCTGTAGGGTGATGATACCCTACTACAGACCCTAATCTTGAAAATATGTGCTTCTCCTTTGTAAAGTTAAGAGATTTCATTGCAGTTTTTGCTGACAAATATTTCAGGACTTAAGCACATATTAGTGTTCCTTGGGGATGCATCTCTAAAGGAACAATTTGTCTTGCTAAAACAAAAAATAACTATTGGCTGTAAACTTAACCAAATACTTTTATCCATTACCTCCTAATGATCTCTAAGGGCCTAATTCTGAGCTCCTTTGGCAAGCCAAGCTCCCTGGAAGCAAAGTTTATTGCCTCCCCAGTTAATTGTCTCTGTTTGGTATATTTATATGAGTAATTTGCTTTACTTTCTCAAGTATTGCCCTTCCCAGACATAATTGTAGACTGAAAAAGTAAGCCTTGGGGAAAAAAAAAAAGAGAAAAAGAAAAAAAAAAGTGAAAAACAAACACCACCACCTGAGTTAAATTATCTGAACAAATTAGGAGCCATAGCAAAAACTAGACTAAAATTTATGGTTTCTAGACATAGCTGGAAAATGGATGCTGATGCCTGACGGCTTCCAAAGCCACTGGCATGTCATAACTAAAAATGTAGTTATTTTGCCTCTATATTTCTATATAGTAAATTGAGTAGATTCTGAAGAAGCTCTTTTCTCAGTAGTGGCCTTTGTATTCAGACTAAAGCTAAATGGGGCTGAATTTACCACTCTTGGGATGAAAGGTACCTTTTATTTCATGACTGTATTACCAAATAAATAATTTAAAACTATCTTTCAGATTGCTTCTGGCTTGAATCTCAGAACAGTAGAAGTCCAGTTATGCGCAAAGCCATTGACAGCCCTTTGTCAAAACGGTCTAAAACTGCCACCTTCTGGTTGTTTTCATTTCTTTCTATACTTGTCAAAAGCAGACCTACATTTATTCTTTAGTCATAGCTTGGAATCCTGATTGATGTCAGTGCAAATAATATAGAGAGTGAAATACATAAGAATAAAGCATGCTTACTGTTTTTACTGTCAGAAAGTGAAAATAAAAATAATATCAGTCTATCAGATGACCATCAAGGAGTTTGAATTTTCTTGGTCTTCAGAATCACAGGATATAGCCTGGTATCACAGGCTCTGAATCAATTTTTCTTTTACTACACATACTCTTTCTCCCTTCATGCATATTACTAGCACGAATTTCTTTCTGTCTGCTTCCTGTGTGATGCTCCTTCCATCATTTTAGACCATCCATTTTCCACTTCTGTTCCTTAGTTATGTTGGGCTTTGTATCTTTAGGGCCTTGTCATCAGTTTATACAGATAATAAATGATTGGATAACACTTTGTGCAGTGGTACAAGAACAGGTGAATGAAGAAAAGAAAGTGAAGTACATTCTTTCAAAGATGTTCAGAATTGTCAGAACTGTTTCTAATGGGCAGCCACAAAGGATTTGGGTATTTTTTGAATTTGGGTTTTTTGGCTTTTTTTTCTCTTTTCTGTATGGATAAAATTGGACATCTAGCAGAAATGGAAATCTCTGGCTTAGTGTTAGGGTGACAGCATGAAAAAATATGTCATTAATCATTGTCTTTTGTCCGTAGGGCAAGAAACAATGCCATATCAATCTGATTAATGGAGTTACCACAGTACAAGACAGACATTCAGTCCCCCACTCACAAGTGCATACTACACATGCTTGAGCAAGTCAAAACTGCTTCTGTCCAACGATTTGCCCAGATTAATATATCTAATTTAAATGTGGGTTTTTAGTTTTTTGAAATACTACTGCTGTTGCATTTTGATTTTCCCACATCAGCTTGCAGTTACTAGAATGCTAATATCTGGAGTTGCTGAAGAAACATGTAGCACCATTGAATCTGGCAAATGAGTGCAAACTACATGAAATTAGCTCTTTTTTACAATCTCATAGAGAAGTTCCTCCTCAAGACGAAAGAACAAACAAAAGCTACATAGTATATTACCCATAGAGCTCATCTCCAATACATTGGACAAAATTCAAAATTAAAATGATCTTTTTTTTTTTTTTTTCAGAAATTGACAGTTTTTTCCAGAAAGCTTCAAGGTTTTCGTTAAGATATATGTGTTGTGGGCAAGAAAGTAAGACATGTAATATTCCGCAACTCAAGCATTTCTCTCTCTTCTCCATTTAGCGAGGTCCGCCATGTAGGCAGCTAGTTTCTTCATTCACAACACTATAATTCCTTTCGGGAGGGGGTGTAACTAACAACAACAACAAACAAACAAACAAACCCAAACAAATAAACAAAAACCCCACAACTCTCATTTTCTACTGAAATAACAGATTGACATAGTGCTCGCATTTCTATATCTAGAAAAACATTGGGTGTTAAAGTAGAATAGAAATATCTCTAGAATGGAAATAACTAATTTTCTTTTTTTTGTTATGGGATTTTTTTTTTTAGAGGTCAGTCTGAAATTCGATAAAAGTATTATAATATTTAACTCATCAAAAGAAGGAGGAACTACTTTGTGATTAGGAACCACAAAAATATACATTCAGTTCCTTCTGTTTGAATTTTTTGTCAAGAAAACAGAATGAACAACCTACTGCTGAACATTGACCATTTGCAAACAGACATGCATTCCTTCAGTCACTGAGGGATGGTAATGATTATGTCACTTAAAATCTTCTGTATAGCTCCTATATAAATATGAAGCAAAACAACAGCAAGTCCACAAGAGTATACAATTCTTCCAACAGTCTTGTTTCAGGTGTTTGTGGCTTGTCTGTTTCCAGTTTTCTGATTTTTCTTTCAAACGACCTACCTTCAATTTTCAGTTTCAGGAGAAATTTTATTGTTCAGTTTACATGATTTCCCAGGGTTTTTGTGCAACAGCAAAACATATTCAAACAAGGAATATTTAATTCCCTGCATGGTATATTAGTAGGTCAGATTTTTCCTTCCTGTTTAGAATATTTTAATGCTAAAAAAAAGAACAGAAAAGTGGAGCACTTCACCATAGTTAAGCCAGATGAATAATAACACATATACTACCAGTATTAGAATTAAATTAAGGACATCAGATTCCATGGAAAAATGCATTAAATTGATTCTTCTAGCAGCAGATAGGTCAGATTTGCCACTACATCCAAATGGATCAGTTTAGAATAGGATCAGAATAATGACACTGCAGCAAAGCTCAGACCTGGCTCACATCAGTGTTCCACACCAATTCTCTATCTACTCACATTTTAAGTACATAAAGTAAAATGATATTTAGAAAACTGAGGGGTAGAAAGTTATGCCATTACTGGATTATTTGAAGTTTTTGCCTAATTAATGTAAGCCTAACATTTTTCATTTTTCTGATTTCTAGGAGTGGGTTTAATACAAAGTCAATAGGTAGGAGCTTGAGAAAGACCTACAGCAGAGGTGGTCAGGCAAGCTTAGCTTAACAGTCTGTTGAGATGCATTGCCTCACAAGGACAGGGTTTAAAGAATATCATTTAAATTCACCAAAATCATCATCTACTTTAGAAGTTCACATACATTTTGTCAAAACCAAAGTCTTCAGTAAGACTGAAAAACAACATTTAAACTTCTCTAGAAATTACGTCTTCAGTATCAAACTGAAAATTATTGTGTATTCCATAAAGTTACATGAAGACAAAAGCAGCTGAAATGAGAATAAAATGTTTTAACTGAAAAAAAAAACAAACCAAAAAACCAATCTGAAAAAAACCCACAACCATCAAAACCAAAGGAACCCTCAATTTTCCATAGGAAGAATCAATATTTATTGTTTTCATTCTTTTTTGGAATTGTTAGAATTTTTAAAAAGCCAGTTATTTTGATATTGCCCACCCCAGAGTTTAGCAAGATACATACATAGGCATTTCTCAAAAAGTTATTTTTAGAATTTTAAGTAATCTTTTACATTTTTCAATGCATCTGCAGGCATTATTGGTGTGAGGGGATTTAACTCTTCTTTCAGAAAGGAAAAATCCTTCTCAAAATGAAACACTAGTCATCCTAATGAAGTTCTTTTCCAGACCTCATACTGAAAATGGTTTTGCTTAGGAAGGAAACAAGCAGTCATTATATAAGAGTAAGAGAGAGAGAAAAAGAGTAAAAAGAAATTAAAAAGTGACTTTACAGTATAGCACTTGGGTAGAAGACCTGATTTCTGGTACTATTTAGAAAAATGTTTGTATCTATTATATACGTTGTTACTGAGTAAAGCACAGGCAGCGTTCAAACCACTTGCACTTACAGATGGAAGGTATAGGATCATAGGACAATTCAGGTTGCTGAGGACCTGGTGAGGTCTTCAGCCCCACCTCCTGCCCCAATCAGGCTCAGCTGTGGGCTCAAACCAGGCTGCTCAGGGCTTCGTCCAGCCAGGCTGTGAAACGCCCAGGGTTGGACACAGCTGAAACTCCCTCAGCCCCTGCTCCACTTCTTCATGGGAAAAAGGCTTCTCCTTATCTCCAGCCTGAGCTGCTCTTGTTTCAGCTTGTGCTGCTACCTCTTACCCTCCCACCATGCACTCCTGTAAAGAGTCTGGTTGCGTCTCCTCCATCCCCTCCCTACAGTGCTGGGGATGCTGATCTCTTTCTGCAGAGAGAAAATTGGAAAGGCAAAAGCCCAGCTAGAACTCAATCTGGCCACGGTCATAAAGGACAACAACAAAAAAAATGTTTTACAAATATATGAACAAGAAAAAGAGAGCCAAGGAGAATCTCCATCCTTTATTGGATGTGGGGGGGAACATTGTCATGTCACCAAGGATGAGGAAAAGGCTGAGGTGCTTAATGCCTTCTTTGTCTCAGTCTTTAATACCCAGACTGAGCACCCTTAGGGTATTCAGCTCCCTGAGCTGGAATAGAGGGACAGAGAGCAGAATAAACTCCCTATAATCCAGCAGGAAGCAGTTAAGGACCTGCTATGCCAGCTGGACACCCACAAGTCTATGGGGCCGGATGGGATGCACCCGAGCGGACTCAGGT
>NW_010541192.1:0-273 GCF_000687285.1 Phaethon lepturus | reverse complement strand
TGAATGAGGGAAAGGCTGTGTATGTTGTCTACCTGGACTTTAGTAAAGTCTTTCATAACGTCTTCCCACAGCATTCTTCTGGAGAAACTGGTAGCTCATGGCTTAGACAGGTGTCCTCTTCACTGGGTAAAGAACTGGCTGGACGGCCAAGCTCAGAGAGTTGTGGTGAACAGAGTTAAATCCAGTTGTTGGCCGGTCACAAGTGGTGTTCCCCAGGACTCAGTGTTGGGGAGGTCTTCTTAAATATCTTTATCGATGGTCTGGATGAGGGGA
>NW_010541191.1:19113-20905 GCF_000687285.1 Phaethon lepturus | reverse complement strand
ACAAGTGATGCACAGCACAATTGCTCACCATTTACTGACCAATGCTAAGTTAGTCCCCAAGCCGTGGTGCCTTCCTGGCCAGCTCCCTCAGTTTATATACTGAGCATGATGTCATGCAGCATGGAATATCCCTTAGGTCAGTTGGGGTCAGCTGTCCTGGCTGTGGCCCCTCCCAGCTTCTTGTGCACCCCCGCCTTCCCACTGGCAGGCCAGCGCATGAGAACAGTCCTTTACTGCTTAGCAACAACTAAAACCGTCAGTATGATATGAAAATTATTTTCATCCCAAATCCAAAACACAGCGTTATACCAGCTATCAGGAAGAAAGTTAACTCTATCCCAGCTGTAACCAGGACAGTAGTTCAGATACTTTGAGTTGCACTGATGCACCATGCACTGATGTAGTCCTGCACATTTCCCAAGGTGTTGGGGTATGTGAATGGATGTTCTTCATTCTGGGAAAGTACTTTTTGTTGAGTTGGTTTCAGTAGTCTGTCCCTATATTCAAAATAGATATTAGAATTCAAAAGGCCTCTTTCAGATTTCTTGATCAGCTTTGCCATGTTATACTTACAAAAAAGGTAATTAAAAATTTAAACTTTTTGTAATGACTAAAAATTAACATCTGGGAATATTTCAGTGTCCTTGCTTGTCTGAGTTATTGTCAGATCACAATTGGTGTTACTGTCCTCAGGGTGACCAAATCACTCAGTTTTATTTCATGTTTTTCATGCTTTAAGAACATAAGATTTTTAATCTGATGAGAGACACTCAAACACATCTAAAGTGTTAGAAGTGATTTTTGCAAATCCAGAGGCATTTAATCTGTCACTTTGTTTTTTGGCAGCAATTCAGCAGCATATGCAAAAAGTTATTAAAAAAATTCTAGCAAATTTACTATGGAGGAATTTGTAGAATTCTCATTGCTCTAATTTTTCTCTAGTTTTTGTCTAATGTACTACTTTCAGCTTTTGGAGATTAACAATAACATATGTATTGGTCTTATTAGAATGGTCAAAAGATTTGTTTGTTGTATGTGTATATGTGCATAATTTATTTCCCAAGAAACTGGGAGATGGGGTGCCAACTCATCATTCTTGTCATTGTGACTTGTATCTTAGACTGCTTTTGAATTTGTTTAGTTTCTGGTAAAATGCTCCAAACAGAAACTAGGTATTTTATTACAAGATGAAAAAGAAACATGACACCAAATATTTTTTCTTATGTTACTTTTGATATAGAAAATCCATAGATATTTCATATTGGTTTTGATAAACATATTAGCAATATATTAAACAAAATAATTAAAATACACAAAAAGAAGACTCATGACACTTTTTCATACTTTCTTTTTTGCATCAATTCTCTAGTGTCTAATAAGAATTACATTCTTACTATAGGTTTTCAAGCACTGGAGGCCTCTCTTCTCCCCCCAGTTTCAGAGAGATTTTAGGAGCTTGGCTTCACCAGATTTTTGTTGTATTCGATCACATTTATGTAAAGAATATGGGAGGAATGAGGAGACAAATTGACAACATAATCAAATAGTGTTTGACACCTCTGGAAGCCAAGCTAAAACCAAGATCAGCCAAACAGAAAATTCTGAGTCAAAATTGTAACACAAAATCAAAGTTTCAGAACCTATGTAGCAGAAATAAAAATCAGTCCTCTAATTTATCCAGCCTAGCAACAAGATTTTTACTCTAATGGTGTTTTTGCCGTTGTTACTCCCTCACAATTATTGGATCTTTGTATAAATTAATTTGACTAATTCTCCAGTGAGAACACATCTG
>NW_010541191.1:0-19082 GCF_000687285.1 Phaethon lepturus | reverse complement strand
TCCTGCTGAGCAGGAAGACAAGCACATTAAAACTATCAAGAAAAGAATATGTCTTAAACTCCAGCCCATGACTTCCAGTGTTTCAGATTTCTGCCTGAATGCAAAATGTAGTGGCATTCTTAGAGTACTTAGTTATTTGACATCTTTGCTTCCTGCTTCAGTGACCATTACTTTCTTTCTTTCTTAAGTCATTTATTTTGATTGGAAAATATGATCTTTTTGAATGCACTTTAGTAGGCCTTACAACCTAGAATAGGTGCTGCAGAGTATTGGCTACATTTCTCTCTGGGATGGGCTCCAGCTGAGTTGATTACCCCAGGTTCCTTTATGGTCACTGAAGATCTGGTCAATTTAGTTGAAGGAAGGTAAGTGAGATTCACCCTTTGCTAAAGCAGGTCAGATGATTCACACCTTAAAAAGTGTATCTTTCTCATGACAGTAACATTTGATGGTGATTTGTAAAATTTGTAAGTGTCTTTCATGCAATTATCTAAAATTAGGTGAAGGGAATTCTACTGTCTTAGGCCACTCTAAGAATGCCTTGGATGGGTTAGGTTAATCCATTTCCATGGTGCTTTAATCCAGAAAACATAATTCTTAGTGTGAGTTACATATTTCAACACAGATGAGGAATTTTTCTCAAAAAGCAAAATTTAGCACTTTCTCTGTGAATTTCCTCATGCTGATAAGCAATTAGGGTAACCCAACCACAGATATACAGTTTGGCTGTTAAATCCAGGTTTTCAGAGACCTTCAAGCTAATGACATAATGTCTGTTGTAAAATTGGGTGATCCAAAGCCTTAAGAAGATATAAATTGTTTCTCATACTTGGATTATATGTCAAATTCTATTAAAAAACACCTTTCAGACGTCATATATGATGGTCCTATTAGAAGGAATCTGTACTTTCAGTAGTACCAGATTCACAGTAATTCACAAGGGAGACTGACAGGTTATCTTTACGTCAACTTGGGATCCGCAAATAGATTTTCTATGAAGAGAAACCCTGGAAAACCTAGACATACGTATTTCACTCCCAAGATTTTTTTCCTACATTCTTCTCGGCTTGCTTTTATCTCACTGTCATAGGATACAGTGGATGCAGAGGGCATAAACAGTTTTTTTTAAGTTATCAAAATGGGGGTTTTATGATAACACATTGGTTGAAAGAAATTTGACTGTTTATGTTACTAACTAAATACATAAGATGTAACAAAATGGCAGATGAAATTCTGTGTTCATTAATGCATAGTAGTACATTTGGGAAAAAAACCCCCACCATTATAAATAAACACAGGTAGTTCCTATATTGCAGATTATGATGTGGGAAAAAAGAGTTTTATGAAAATAACAGGTCCATACTGAACAGCAGCCAAAAGAGCAAAACAAATGTTAGGAATCATTAAAAAGCACAAATCATGACCACCACACAGAACAGAAAACATTATATGCCACACTGCAGCTCAATCATTTGCCCACTCTTTGAGTATCTGAGCACAGTGTTGGTGTCCCTTATCACTAAAAACATATAGGGAACTATAAAGAGTAGAAGGAAAGGCAACTAGTGAGGTCAAAGGTAAGGCATGGTCTATGTTGATTAGAGGTCTCTGTATAGGAAAAAAAAAATGATTAAGACAGAGATCTATAAAATCATGAATTATTCATAAGTTATGTGAACACAAAACATTTATTCATTGTTTCATGAAAGATTTAAAGGGTTTCCAAATGAAATGATGTGGTAGCAGTCTTAAAGCAAACAAAAAGTAGTACTTTTTCATAGTGCGTAATCAAACCATAGAATCATTGCCATAGGATATCTTAGAATCAGCCAGGTTTGGAAGAGATCTCGAAAGATCATCTTGTCCAACCTTTTGTTGGAAAGAGAGCGTACATGAGGTTATCTGGCACCCTGTCCATCTTGAAAACCTCCAGTGATGGGGACTCTACCACATCCCTGGGGATATTGTTACAGTGAATGATTGTTCTCACCGTAAAAAGAATCTTTCTTATACTGACATGAAACCTCTTCTGGTGCAACTTGTCTTCTCCATGTGGCTCCTTGTGAAGAGGGAACCTCCATCCTCTTCGTAGCTGGAGTTTTGTAGCCCTTTAAGTACTGGAATACTGTGATGAAGTGTCCCCTGAATCTTCTCTTCTCCTGAGAGAAAAGACCTAACTCCATCTGTCTTTCATCATAGGGCAGGTTCTCCAATCCTTTGATCATCTTTGTGGTCCCCCTTCGAATCCTCTCCAGTCTGTCCATGTCTTCTTGACTTCTGGGGACCAGAACTAAACACAGTACTCCAGGTGCAGCCTGACAATGCTGAGTAGATTGAGATGATCACAACTCTGTCTGCTATTAATGCCATTGTGGATGCAGCTCAGGATCCAATTTGTCTTTGTTGCTGCTATGTTTAATACTAAAGGCAAAAATGGATTAAAAAAGTGGTGAGACAAATTCAAGAAAGGAAAAAATCAATTAAACAAAAACCCAGTTCCTTTGTTAACAAGGTTTTGTGAGCTGGTGATTGCTGGAACTGGGAGGGCTTCTTGCAGAAATTTCATTGCACACTTGTCAGTTCTTTCTGCTTTTCCTAAGAACCCCTGTCAGAAACAGGGTACAAGGCTAGCTGGGCTTTGGTGTGATTGTGGTTATTCTTATGATCATTTTCTTATGAAAAGTAGCAGCCATCATGGTAAAGTTAGCAATGCAATTTGCAGCAGACTTTTACATTTAAGTCAAGGTTTTGTCTCCTTTCTATAGGTTCTCCTTCCCAGATCTATACCAGCTCATAAATAAAGATTCATCTATAAAGTAGCCATATGCAAAAGAAGCTCCTTCAGGCTGGAAATAGGAGGAGTAAGTAGTCAATCCACCTACGATAGATCAACACAATTGTGATTTCAAGAGCTTGAAAAAGGGATGTGCTGTTTACCCCAGGGAGCTTGGCAAGAGATGACACTCCCTCCACAGCACAACTCCTCCACATGGAAGAGTGGGCTGTCAGGCAGACGAGCCTCACACTGCTGGGTTTGATTAGTGTTGATCCCGCTCTCCTCCCTTAAGTTCTCCATTATGTTCTTTTTTTTAAGATGACTGTTAAGTATATTCATATTTCAGAAAGGTCAGCCATCAAGTGAAGAACTCTTATTTTTTCCTTCTGAGAACTACATCCTTGTTTGGCTCATCTGTAACCCTCCAAATTCTCCAGAGAAGTTTCACTTCTCTTACACTGCCTCCTCTGAAGAGAAGGAATCCTGTGCTGCCTGTCCATGCACTTTTTTCTCAACTGACTGACTGATTTTACAAATGAAAGACCTTTCAAATGTTAAGTTCCCTCCATTCCTATGGAGGTCTATAGGAACTGAGGCATTCAGTAAGTCAACTTTAGACCCTTGAGGAGTAAAACTCTTACATACAGCTGAGTGTGCTCATTACTACTGTATAAAATACGCAGTAGCTAGAACAAGTAGAAATGCATAAATGTCCTTCTGGCATCTTCTTATTTTATGTGTAGAGTTAAATTGTGCTGGTACTACTCTTTCCAAAGTATCTACATCACTTTGTTTGCAATTTGCACACTAATTTTGAAATTCACTCGTCCACTGCACTGAGGAGTATTGGAATATGCCCACAATAAGTTGTCTTTCAAACATCTCTATACCATTCCTAAGTTATCCTCTGCAATGCTATTGAACCCTCCACACCTCCCCCCTTTCCATTCCTCTCTGTCTCCTCAAAACTCTATCTTCTTTCACAGTAATCTTCCCAATTCTTGTTATTTTCTAGCCCACTTGGGCTATTCCCACAATATCACAAGTTCCAAATGTGTGTGTGCTGTCAGCTCTCTTATCTATCTCTGCTGCTAAGCTCTTTCCATTTGTACATAAGTGCTTTAATAACTCTCTTTTTTGGTTTTTTTTTTTTTCACATTGTTGCTCATAAATCCCAGAGTTAATCTGACCTTCCTTTAACTCCTTTTGTGTAAACATGATGTTTTTCTTCACTTTCTATTTATCATCTTATGTCCCCAGTTTTGTTTTCTTTGCATTCTGGCTCTTCCTCTGCAACCTAGTTTTCTCTCATCCCTCTTTCAGCTTTACATTATATTTATACAGGGAGATCAGTGATTGACAGGGTGACTATAATAATGCTTGGAGCTTTCCAGCACTTGGTCATTCAAACCTCTCCAACTTTGGAATTTCCTGAGAACTGTGTTTCTTGGATGGCTGTTCAGTGCTCTGTACTCAATATTTTGGTATTCCAGATACAGTTCCTGAATTACAGATAACAAAAGGCAGGAGAGCAACATTATGAGCTGTCGTGAGTGAAGATAACCTTTACATTTATATTAGAACACCAGAGAAGACACATACTGAGACTTTCTTTTCCAGTTCAAACAATCATCTTCCCTCTTGCACCTCAAAGTAAAAGATTGAAGAGAAATGCTGAAAAATCAAAAAAGTTATGGGGACATGAAAACCATGCAGTGTTTAAGTGCTCAAGAGTGTATGGGCTACTGTATTGATTGCTAAAAGGTACTGAATCCTTAAGTGAAAAATCTAACCAATTTGTACAACAGTGTCTTAGTTTAATGGACAACCCCCCTCTCCCCGCCGACTCACAGACAGTGAGAGATAACAAATGCTTAGGCAGAAATGAATACAGAGTACACAGCAGATGATTCCCATTTCTTTCCTTTGTTGGCTCTTTGAGTGGTTTTAATTACAAAGAATTAGTCTACCTCAGCACATTTTCCAACGCAAAGACTCCCTTACACTGTCCTGAATCCTTGAAAGTTCCCTTCCTTTACCGTGCTTGTGACAAAAAGGATTTGGATCTGGACTTGGTATTATTTCCAGGAAGCACGAGCCCAAGATAGTTTTTCAGCCATGCCATAAGCAGAAACCACTGGAAATCTCTTGCCTGTTGACAGTGGCAGGGCTGGTAAGAGGAAGAGGAGGTCCCTTTGCCTTCAAAGAGAAAAGTCATGGCTTTGCCAGGCCCTGGGACTGTTTTAGTGTCTCAGCTTTCTGGAGCTGTGGGAAAGACCTTCATCTTCATGTCACATAACAAAGTGGGACATTTTTATTGACCAGCCTTAAAACACAAGTAATACCTGCCTCACAGGCACTCTAAATATCATCCACACGTACTGTTTCCTGTTACAGGACAAAGTTAATGCAGTTACTATTAAGCATGACTTAGATAATTTATGCTCATAAGGAGTTGAATAGACTTGCTTTTCTTAAAATATCCTGCAGCACTGGACACCACAATGAAGACCTTCATCTCGAAGAACTTGTACCGTTAAATGAAACCTAGTCATGGAAAGCAGTGCTCTGGGGTTAAGCCTGAATGCTAAAAGGGTACATGATGCTACTGCCTTACACTTAACCTCTCTGTTCAAAGTAATGAAAACAGCAGCTAAAAATGGCACTTACATGGAAAAGCTGTTGGTCTTCAAGGAGAACATGATATAGACATAGAACTTTATGTCCAGTTATGTGATCTCCTCAAGGTTTTCAAAGTTGGCAAGAGGCTGTCTGGGTGAAAGGGATCACTGTGAAAGAGCCCACAGCCCCTCAAACCAAGTTCAGATACTTTTTATTTGTTCCAGTTAAAAATAATCTATTTCAACATTTTTTCTGATGAAAATTGAAAAAGAACTGTGTCCTGGTTTCAGCCAGGATAGAGCTGGTTTTCTTCACAGAAGCTAGTGTGAGACTGTGTTTTGGATTTGGGATGAGAAAATGTTGATAACGTGCTGATGTTTTGGGTTGTTGCTGAGCAGTCAAGGACAGTCCAGCTTCTTGGGCTGGTCTGCCAGCGAGCAGGCTGGGGGTGCACGGGGAGCTGGGAGGGGACACGGCCGGGACAGCTGACCCAGGCTGGCCAAAGGGATATTCCCTACCATACGACGTCATGCCCAGTACATAAACTGGAGTTGGCCAGGGGGCGGGAATCGCTGCTCGGGGACGGGCTGTCGATCACGGGGTGGTGAGCAGTTGCTGTGTTGGGTGTCGCTTGTTCTTGTGCATTCCTTTGTTGGTATTATCATTGTTGTTCCCTTCTTTCTTTCTGTCCTGTGGGACCGTGTTTGTCTCAGCCCATGAGTTTTTTTTCCCGGTTCTCTTCCCCGTCCCACTGCGGGAGGGGGAGTGGGCGAGCGGCTGCGTGGTGCTTGGTTGCCGGCTGGGGCTAAACCACGACAAACTGTTACCAAGGCTTTTCATTTTCATTTATTTTGCCTATAAAAGTTCCAGGATTTGGTTGTGTTCAGCTCAAATATTTTTTTTTTACTAATGAAAACTAGAGAGTTTTTCAGCTTTTAGAGATTTCCTCTTAAACTAATTACCTTGGCTAGAAATGTTAATGAAATTGGTATTATATTATAGCTATTTTCATCTAAACACTTTCTGATGTTCTTGCTGAGAATGACAGGGAATAATTTCTCTAACCAAAATATCTCATCTCAGTACTTGTCTCTCTTTCATACTACTTGGGAAACTGCTGCTGCCAGGGGTAGAAGGACAGAATCCTACACTGATGTCACCTCTTATAAAGAAAAACAGATCCTTCAGCTTTAGTTTAGCTGAAAGCAGTGTCTCTAATCCTGGTAGTTTTTAGAATCAAGGCAAACCTAAAATTATACTGGTAAGAGAAGTCAATAATTTCTTCTAACATATCTGGATTAGGTATGTGTTTTTGAATTACTTCAGGCTTCATACTGCTATGGCTTACTTCAAGAAACATGACTGCAAAAATATTTAGTCTTATGTTTATTTATTATAATCTTATTTTCTTAACACTATTTATACTACTTCATTGTGTGTGTGCATTAGAATTGCCATATGAAAGGTGTGGAATCAGTATTGCATAGCTGTAAGAAAAGGAAATTCATGAAAGAAATTGCAGTTTAATGTACAGTTCACAATGGAAAATATCTGAGAGCCATTTGTCAAAGAAAATTAGTAATGCCTTTATCACCCTACATTAGCCACCTCTCCTGGTAAACCCTAATAAACATCATAAACAAAAGCTCCACACTCTGTGTCAGACAAAGAGCTCTTTTCCAGTCAAAGATATAATTTCACATTAAACATTAGCATCAGAAAGGTGATGCAGTTTTTTTGTCGGGCACTTAGCTGGAGATTACACCCAGACCAACCGTTCTTAGTAGCACCATCGCAGTTCCAAGCAACAACACTTTCTTACTTTATCTAAACTCATAGGAATCCAGTTAATATAGAGGCATCTTTCCATTCATCTATGTCTTTTTAGGCAATACCTTAAATCTGGTCTATTTATTTCTAAAGAGTTTGAATTAATAAACTGGTCTCCAATGAACAACAAGCCTTTCGTCCCTCACGAGGGGCTCCAACGGAGGGAGCTCATTAGTGGCATTAGACATAACCCCTCAACTTAACCTAGCAATGCTGCAGCACATAAAATATCTTCCTAAGCTCACAGAGGTCACTCCCATGTTATACAGGAAACAAAAAAACAGGCACAAAATACATTTTACACACTTTTACTGCTTCCAGCCATTTCCACTGATCTCTGGAGGCCTATCTAGAGCACGGGCTGCCTCACTCCCTGCTCCTGCAGACAGAAAGTAACACTCAAAGTGCAATATATAAATAACTACAGAGGTCTGAACTACTGACATTTTCTTGACTCTTAACTTCAAGAAGAGTAAAGAAAGATCCAGTCTTTTCTGCAAGATCCTACATGTACCATTAGTTTTATTACGTTATGAATAACTCCAATGCGTCCTTTAGCATTGTCCTCTTAAAACAGTCCTAAAAAGTGATGAAGACCAACACTTTTTTTACCTTGTAAAACCTCTCATCTCCACTGAACACTTCTGACTATATTTCTTCATATTAATTTTATTGTAGTTTACCATTGCACAAATAGAGCCACAAAAAATAATGGAGGTTCCCTCTAATTTGATCCTCTACCATTACAAGCTGGCAGAACTCTGTTCATCCCTTCTGTGCTGATGCCATTAGATCAGGTTATGTCCTTCGTTTCAACTGATCCCACTATGAAGACAACAGCTTTGAGACATGGGGCCTGTCTCCCATCTCATAGGTGAATGTGGAATACTCTGGCAGGGCTAAGACTAAGAATGAATTTCCTAATAACTAGAATATATTCACTCTAGCAAAGTTGTCCATGTTGGATTTTTACTCTAGCCTTTTCTTTTTTCCTGCACATTTACAGACTACAATTTTTACAGACAGGTTCACACACAGTACTAAGACAATTATTTGTATCACTGATGAGTGTGCATTTGAACATAAAAATTGTTATGTCATCTGTTCAAACAGGATTACCTCCAGAAATACGTAAGGATAAGTGTGTCCTGCTGTGTTTCTATCCACAGGAAGTATTATAATAAAATGAACAATAGATTGTGGGGTTTTTTCCTTTCTGCACCATAGACTTAAGCACTGTCAGAGTAAACCTTTCATATATGCTGCTTTTAAAGACATGATGCTGTACTCAGTATCTTTTACTAATTACTGTCTATCTTATTCCACCAGTAGTGTAAAACCATAAAGATTTTAAAAAAATGTTTTAAACATTTTTTTCTTTGTTTATCAGGACAAGGTTATAGAAGAGCTCTTTACATAAAAAAAATGCTGCAGGCCTAACTTGTTCCATTTCTTTCCTTCCATTTTACATTGTTGATGGCATAATTTTTCATTACGCATTTTGCTACACTTCATAGGAAGTCATAAAACATTTCTTATCTGAAAGAAACAATATGTTCTTTGCAGTACTTCCACTTAAATTTTTTCTCTTGATCTACATAACTAAATGCTCAGTCAACCCATAAAAAATGTGTCCCCATTTCTAGGCTTATTCATCTAGCTATTCTGGGAGGTCTTCCATTATAACCCCAAATTCGAAGAATACACTAAAATACCTGCTCTTCATTTACTTGTGTTTCTGGTCAGCAAGGTGAGAATCAATGTGCACTGTGGATTTCAGCATAATATGAAGGTTTAGACATAATCTGCTACACTCCCTTTAAGACCCACATGAGCTCTGTTTATCATTTACTTAGTATTTGCTAGTAAGCCAAGTACTCGCTTGCCTGCTATAATTTCATTATCTTTTACTGCTAAAGCCTAATGTAATTTTTTAATTGCTTATTAACAACAGGAGAAATGAAGGCTTTACATCTTTTCTTACACCTTCATTAAAAAATTATGAATTAGCCCTGGAATCGCTAACTGCCTCTATTTGTTGCTATACTGTTAGAATGTGTGTGCCATAGATACGGTCATCTCACTTAGTCATCTACAAGTTCACCGGCTAGTCCAAATTAGCTTTCCCTGTGAGAAACAGAAGTAACTCAAAAGAGCAATTCAGTCCCCAAATCTTAGATGCCTATCTTCAGGTGGGATATATGGGCCTTTGGAGATGCCCACCTGTCTGCATGAACTCCGAGAAACTAGCTAGTAGGGAAGGCAGGAGAGGTTTTGGGCTAGTTAGCATCCTGCCTTCTCTTCACCTCTATTAAGGAAATGCAGCTGGGGCACAGTGTGTGAGTTTTTTAGAATACATGATCCTTAATATTTTTTTTTTTTTTATGCTTTCTAAACAAGGTTTAAAAGTTTGACTTTTGATGTTAAAATTTTTAAAGACTTGAGATTGGCCTTGTCACAAATATGTTTCTTGATACAACACTATAAAGTTGCAATGATATGAGCTTTTGAAACCTGCCTATAAAATAAGGGAGGCATACATTTTTTCCAAAAGAATTCTTAACTTGTAAGAAATAAATGTTAACAGTAGTTATGCAGATATTATTTTCTTCTGTTCTTTTGTGGTTTTTTTTTTTTTACTTTTTCCTCCTTGCCATATATCTCTAAACTTTGGGCCTTCAGAAACTCTTTGGATCCTAATCCAAAGGAAGTTACTTAATCTTTCAGTTCTTGTACTTCAGAAAGCTGCAATTTGTCCTCTGCTCTCAACCTACCATCACCTCTGAAGTAATTTCTACCTTGTAAATCCTAACTTTCCTTGGTAATATCTCACAGGCAACACTTAACTATTTAATTTAACCTAGTTTAGGTAAATTTATCCATTTATCCTAGTTAAGATATGTGATGCTTTAGAAAGAATAAATGTATCTGATGTAGGACTAAAATGAAAGCAAGACCACAAAATAACTTAATTTTTAAGCACAAAATAGATATTAAAGACAAGTGTAATACTTTATTCAGTTTCAGCTCATGAGCTAATGCTTCACTTAGGCTCCTCTGGAACTTGACCTACGTCCAGGCATTGCCTGCCTGTCACCAATGGTGTACATTCATGTGCTTTGGCCTTTGGTAGGTTACCAGCACGCTTGACCCCCTGTGGACATATGCCAGTAGAGCATTTAAAGTATTTTACTGTCAATCTGAGGTGCAAGTTTCAATCTCGTTTATGGCGTGTGCTATGGACATGTGCTGTGGACACATGCTATGGACATGCTACCCCATGGCTGTCAAGAATGGTTTACTGCTCTCTGTGGAGCTGCCAGTCATGTAAACAGAAATGGCTGAACTTCAGTGGTTGAACCTAACTTTGATTTATACAGACAAAGACTTTTTTTTTTTTTTTTTGAATCTCTGGATATTTGCCTTTGCTAAAAAGAGTTCTGTGTATGCAATAGCTGGAGTAGAAGGTAGGTGTGGAAGGAGTTAAGTTATCTCTACTTAAAAAAAAAAAATAAAATCTCAGACCAGTTTAATACTGTAGGTTTTACTTTCATTGCTGGTATGACTGCAGTATCCACTTAAACACTCTAATTTCTTGCAGAGTTGCTTTTTCTTACTCTCAGTGCAGTTTTCCTCTCTTAAAAGCCTACCTAGCAATTTCTCTAGCCTTTTTGAGCTGTCAAAGGAATTTTTGAATCTCTCTGTTGTTCTGTTTGTCCTCTTCTCAGTCATCATTTATGTCGTTTTACTTTTAAAATACAGTGACCAGATACAGAAATATTTTGCTTGTGGTCACATTACACTGTTTGAATAATTTCTTCACATTTACATTTGCATTTGACATCTCTGGGTGCATACAGGAATTTTTTATTTGCCTGTATAAATTGCTGTTAGGTGCTTGGGCAGAGGGCTTTCAGCTACTGCAACTCTCATTCAGTCACTATTTTCCTGATCAATGCTTTGTGTTTTTTGCACTTTGAAAGTGTATTTTGTTTTCATTATTGTTTTTTCCTCTTGGTTTTCTACCTAGGTATGTCTGAACTTCGAACTACTGCTGCAATTTTACTTAATAGTAGAAATTAGCTGTGGAAATAACTCTGTGTGACTAAGTCTAGCATCTGGCCTATTTAAGTTACTCTGAACAACTTTACTTACGCATTCTGCACAGATGATATATTTTGATGCATCATAAGAAAACAAGTATGGTTTCAGTGGAGAAAATAATGATTCTATAGATACCAGAATGCTTTATTTTAAGAGCTGTTTTTTTCTCAGGCACTACATCCCTGGACTACACATTAGAATGGAAGTACAATCTAAAATAAATTAAAAAATATTTCCATTTATATGCACAAATTTCAAGGAGATGTGGTCTCTACCTCACTGCTGTTACTAAGAAGGGATGTTCATAAAGCCATACTTGTGTTACCAAAATCAATAGGTGGTGCCTGTCTCCTATATACATAAGGAAAAACAGAGTAATTGCCACACACCCAATCTGTCAGTATACATGTTCATATAACAGAAAGACATATACTGATCAATAAACCACTGTCTCTACACATCTGGATACAGAAGATTTTACTTTTTGCAGCAAGCAAAAGCCACATCAGCAGGTAGTACCACTGATATGTGACAAGCCTTTATCTTGCTAAAGGCACTTTTAGATAGTGAAGGTGTTATTGTTTATAGCACCTACATTTGCTGTTAATATTTCACTGAGGTATGATCAAAGTCTTGTTTTCTAAGATATAGGAATATCATGTATATAGAAATATATAGAAATATAATCCTTGTTCTTACCCAGGCTCTGCTCTGATGCAAATCAAATAGTCATCTCAGTTGTAAATACCATGCACAGACCAGAAATGGGCTGGGGGCTACATCCTAAATACACTATTGATGCTCTCTTGCTTATTCTGTTGATGCTTTCTGTGATCTTCTCGCATAATAAGTGTGACTTGTAGTTCTCATGGCCCCTAAAGCCATAAGCTGGCTCACAGCACTTGGGCTGTGGTTTGCTGGTTCTTTGCTGTCTTGACTAAAAAAAGTGTAGATGTAGCCAAAGACAGCAGGACATGAAACATCAATACTGTTTGGAAATCTCTCATCAGAGTTCCAATTAATTTCAATAAAAATAAAAATGCCTAAAATGTATATTCTAGATCTAACCTTAGGCTGTCTTTCTTGTCAATAAATAGGCACTTCTGGGGTGTTATACTTGTGAACTATTTTAGATGTTTATTTTAGGGTAAGATGAATTGCACCCTAGCTGTTCTTATTTCTACCTATTCACTGTAATAGGAAAAGACACAAGTACCTCAGATATAGATCTTAACCATTAGTCCTACACCGTGTTTGCATGATGTTGCAAGCCAATATGGAGAGGCCAGACTGAGACAAAAGTTGTGGGGTTTAGATATTCAAAGTGCTGAACTCATCTCTCCTAAACCAACTACAAAAAAAAAATCTGTGCCACATATATATCTTCCTATTAGGTGAAACCAATTTGGGTTTTTTTTTCAACCAATTTTTTTCAACCAATGTGCCTGTACCAGTGTGCCATTGAGACAGGCCGATGGCCCAAACCATGACATGCCCCCATGGTTTCTGAGGTGATACGGTGTGCAGTTCTGCTTTTGAAAATTATGAGCTTTTCTGGTTTAGGTACAACCATTAATAATCCAGTAGCGTTATACACTAGGTATTATTCTTCTTCATAATAAATTTAAGCTACTTCATCCTGGTATTCTGCTTCAGTACTCTTCCTGTATTATTTACATTTTAAGTTTTGTTAGAAGGAGATGTAGGTGTTGATAACTGATAATTTGCCACCAATAAAGATAATATAGATGAAGGGTGCTAAAAACTCTTGTCTTGAACAGGATAAGAGTTAATTATGTTCAGTTATTTCTATCAGACATTCATTAGACAGTGGTTTATACATTGGCTCGGTGTGAATGTACATTGTAAATGTGCCTTCTATCCTTACCAGCTGAACTGACCATTCACGCCCTTTGTTATTCAGACAGACTGTGAAACTGCAGGTAGTTACCCCTGATGCTCAACAATGCAAAGGACCAAGTTGTTACATTATCTGTTTTTTCTTTATTGATGAAGATTATGCTAAATTTTACTCTCAGTAGAAGCCTACATCTCCAGATACATCTTGTAGGATAATAGTGGACAGATGTCCCTTTCAAGGACTTTCTGTGCTTGCTGATGCATCACGTGTTCTTTTAAATAAAAGGACTGTCCTGTGAGCAGTGCATTTATTCTATTAGTGTGATTATTCTACCTTTAAGTGAGTTTCAGTGTAATGGATACAGGGCTGTTCATAGACTGATAAGTGGATATTAATCTGTTACAACATATTGTAATAGTAAATTATAAATACATCTAACATAAATACCATTATATAAAGCTGCAATTATGCAATTAACATACCCACTCTTTTCACCAACATGCTGAAAGCTCTAAGTGCAGTCTGTTCAGAGTTACATGGCTGTGGACTATACACATTATGTATTATGTGTAAAGAATTGCGGCTTCTTTTTTGAAATGTCCTTTCTGAAGGTCACCTTGCTAAAATGATGGTTCCTATTATTTCCTTTTTATATTATTTTAATAAATCCTGTAAATGGGGATGAAGGCTTAGTAGCAGCCTTTGCCTCAAGGTGCTTGTCTTTAAAAAGACTTTTTTTGCTGTCGTAACACATGGACTGATTCTACTGGAGTCAGTAGGAAATAGGATAGTTTCTTTAGAATTTCTTCAATTTAGATTAAGCTATATTAGATTTAAAACACATGAGTCTCATCAGCTTTTTCATAAGTATAATCCCTCAGAATGCTTTTTGTGAGGCACAGGGTCAAGTGTCACAAATTCTTTTAGCTTAGGTCTAACTGTAAGCCTATTTGTATCCTCCCAGCTCAAACTGGGTGTCTCTATCCTCTGTGACAGATATGGTCAATGTGTCCCACTGTGCAGGTCCTCTGATCATCTAAATTACAGACCCTGTTGGAGTGTGGAGGTGCTCCCTGTCTCCTAAGGAAACTAGAGGACACATATATTTTAATATGGTCATGACAGGACATTCGTTTCAGGACTCAGTCTGGGGAAGCATATATCCTAGGGCAGATATTAAGAGCTTAAAACTAGGAATTTGCTGAAGTACATTGTTGACTCAGGACAAGGAAATAAGATTTGGCCTCCAATGTGTCACTGTTTTCTGAGAGACTAAACTGTTAGCAATACACTTCATATTGTCTTTCCTGACCTCTGCCTTCTTGACACAGAAATAAATGCATTGGGAGCTGTAAAAAGGATGCTGCTGGTAGCTAAGCATAGAACAAATTTGCCATTTGTTCTATGGCAAATCCACAGGTTTCTACCGTATTTCTTCGAAAGGATTTCATGGGTCTAACACAAATATTTAGAAGAGCCAGCATTGTTATTCTTCAAGTTTGTTAATCTATAACGCACTCTTTTTTTATCAGGAGCAAGTATTTATTCAAAAAGACACAGACCCTTCCTGCCTTCCTTATTCTGATAGGAAGAATAAATGCAATTTTTCATTCAAATCCAAACCCCAGAAAACACTCACATGAAACAGCCCTAACGCCTGCAGAGAGTGTTACTCTCCTGGTTTAAGGTGGGAATTTCTCATTGCACTACTATGAACAGTGTTCTATGAAAGATATTTGTAGATTGGGCTTACTTGCAAATGGAGAACTCATGTTGTTAGTAGCACAAATAATTTGAGTCTAATTTTCTATTTACCCCTTCACTTACCTAGTGCCACTCTTCTTTCTGGGAATTTCTATTGGAATCAATACAATGCCCTTGCAGAAGCAGTTTGCTTTTCAAAGGGATGAGTAACATACCTTATATAAAGCATAAGGAATTTGAAATACTAGGGTTTCTTTTAATACAGAAGTGCATTTGAAGTTTTATATTGATTTACATTTCTAGAGAATACTCAGTGCTCTAGATAGGGCACAACACTGAAGAAAGGACAATTAATCAGATGCAGCAAATTTGATCCACTATGATCTTTCCTGTGCTGAAGGACTTACTGTAATAACTAAATATTATTGTGACAGTTATTATGATGGCCATGGATAGAAATAATTACTCCAAGTTTTAGACATAAGAAAATTCAATGTCTGGGCAAAGGCTGTTCACAATAGTCAGCAGAGAGAGACAGAAACCTTCAGGGATATTTGTCTTAGAATAGTTGTCCATTGCCAATTCTTACCACACTTAACAAATTTTTGCCTCAGTCTTCACTGGCAATGTTTCTTCCCATACCTCTTGAACGGGGGGACTGACAGACAGGGATTGGAGGAGCAAAGTCCCTCCCACTGTAAGAGAAGATCACGTTAGAGACCACCTGAGGAAGCTTGACATACACAAGTCCATGGGGCCTGATGAGATATATCCCAGAGTCCTGAGGGAATTGGCTGATGTAGTTGCCAAGCCACTCTCCATGATATTTGAAAAGCTCTGGCAGTCAGGTGAAGTCCCTGGACACTGGAAAAAGGGAAACATTGAACCCATTTTTAAAAAAGGGTAGCAAGGAGGACTCTGGGAACTACCAATCTGTGATCCTCACCCCTGTGCCTGGGAAGACCGTGGAACAGATCCTCCTAGAAGCTATGCTAAGGCACATGGAGGACATGGAGGTGATTCAAGACAGCCAGCATGGCTTCACCAAGGACAAGTCCTGCCTGACCAACCTAGTGGTCTTCTATGATGGAGTGACTACATCAGTGGACAAGGCAAGAACTACCAATGTCATCTATCTGGACTTCCGTAAGGCCTTCGACACAGTCCCCCACAACAGCCTTCTCTCTAAATTGGAGAGGTATGGATTTGATGGGTGGACTGTTGGGTGGATGAGGAATTGGTTGGATGGTCGCATTCAGAGGATAGTGGTCAATGGCTCAATGTCAAGATGGAGATTGGTGACGAGTGGTGTCCCTCAGGCGTCCGTACTGGGACAAGTACTCTTTAATATCTTCATCACTGACATAGACACTGGGATCGAGTGCACCCTCAGCAAGTTTGCAGATGACACCAAGCTGAGTGGTGCAAATGACACATTTGAGGGATGGGATGCCATCAAGAGGGACCTGGACAAGCTCGAGGCATGGACTCGTGTGAACCTCATGAGGTTCAACAAGGTCAAGTGCACGGTCCTGTACCTGGGTCTGGGCAACCCCTGCTGTCAATACAGGCTGCCAGGAAGGACTTGGGGGTACTGGTGGATGAAAAGCTGGACATGAGCCGGCAATGTGTGCTCACAGCCCAGAAGGCCAACCATATCCTGGGCTGCATCCAAAGCAGCATGGCCAGCAGGTCAAGGGAGGAGATTCTGCTCCTCTGCTCTACTCTGGTGAGATCCCATCTGGAGTCCTGTGTCCAGGTCTGGAGCCCTCAGCACAGGAAAGACATGGACCTGTTGGAGTGAGTCCAAGAAGAGGGCCAAAAAAAATGATCAGAGGGATGGAACACCTCTCCTATGAAAAAAGACTGAGAGAGTTGGGGTTGTTCAGCCTGGAGAAAAAAAGGCTCCAGGGAGACCTTCTTGCAGCCTTCCAGTACTTAAAGGGGGCCTATAACAAAGATGGAGAGAGACTTTTTAGCAGGGCCTGTTGTGATAGGACAATAAGTAATAATTTTAAACTAAAAGAGGGCAGATTTAGACTAGATCTAAGGAAGAAAATTTTGACAATGTGGTGAAACCCTGGTACAGGTTGTCCAGAAAAGTGGTATATGCTCCATCCCTGGAAACTTTCAAGGTCAGGATGGATGAGGCTGTGAGCAACCTGATCTAGTTGCAGATGTCTCTTCTCACTGCAGGGGGTTGGACTAGATGACCTTTAAAGGTCCCTTCCAACCCAAAGAGTCTTTGATGCTATGATTCTATGATTCTATGATTGTATAATTCTATGATTTATGTAGTACTCTGTCTGTTAACTCAAAGCCATTATTTCATTTGATTGTATATAGGTAGTGACAAAATTACTAACAAAGGAACCTCTTTTGAAAATAGATAGAAAACCAAATAATTACTTTAACGGTGGCTAGCAGATTAGTTTCCATCTTATAATGAATCTTCTGTCTACTCAATTCTTGCAGCAGAATAGTGGTAGTGCTAGGTTTCTCAAAGCATCCTGTCTTGAGGAACATAGTCTGTATGACCTTTGTATCATGGGAAGGATGGGAAATCCTTTCTCTCCTCGTTAACACGGACAAAAAGTGCATGTACAACTCCTAGTTGTGATGGTAGTTTTAGGCCACACTGGAATGAAGTTTTTGATGTACTTTACTTAGACTAAATATCAGCATATTGAAGCATGACAGCTTCCAAGAAATTCAGTCTGCTCTGAATTCAAAGAAGCTTGCTGGAGGAAGTGCTAATCCAACCAGTCTCCTAGACAGAAATTACATTTTCACCGCACATATTCAGAAAATATTTAGGTATAATTATGTGATCAGTACTGTCCCTGATTTAAATTGCTTAACTGTCCCTTTAAAATGTGTGCAATGAGAACATACGGATGAAATGCTGTCATTTCACACATTGGGTGATTGAAATTTTGAAGAACATTTCCAGTCTCACAGCCTGTCTCTGGCTGCAGTACTATGAGTGTGTCTCTGCCGGGCTTGGATTGCACCACCACCGTTTTGCAAATGAAGACATTTTGGTTTCCTGTACTTGATAGGGCAGCATAAGGTTATCTCTTTCGAACTTAAGATCTAACATCAAGAGAAATGATTGACATTGGCTTAAGTCTTGTTGCTGTCATTCAAGGGGAGTCTTAGCTATTGGAACAGCTGTTCTGTTATCCACAGGTACTGCAGGAGGTGTGCTACAAGGGTCAGAATTATTCTGGTTTCAGCACGTTCCTTTATTCTCGTTGGGAATCAGTTTCATAGTCAAAGCATTTATTCTGGCACTTTCATGCTTCCAGTGGCATATCATATAACTTATAAAATGCAGATATCATGTCCTGTCCTGTCCTGTCCTATCCTATCCCATCCTATCCCATCTGAAATATGTGAGAATCATCCACTAATTTTAGACATAATTTCAGCTTCTACATTAGTTAATTTTTTCCCCTTTACTTAACTAGAAAGATCACTCTTTCTAACTTAAGATCCACTGGGCATTTGGTAAGATTTCATGCCATTCCTCTTTTCAAGTCAGTGGTTAATACTTTTCCTTTCTAGTGGTTTTGTTTTTCAGCTTCCTAGTGTAAACGCAAGGTAAAAAGAATGCAATGAGTGTCATAGATAACGTTTCAAACTGTTTCCCAGTCCATCTATTGTTGTACCACTGTCCTAACTGAAGATCACTTCAGAGCCTTATAGCAAGGACAAACATCATGCTTTACTGCTAGAATGACCAGTGCCACCTTTATAAGAAGTCCCATTGGTTTCACTGGCCCAGACTGTATCTTTTGGTCAAAAGTTGATGTCACACAGCCTTTCAGGGTCAAGGCAATGGAAACCAACACTTCAAATACACAAATTCTCTGTTCCAAAACAAAATACAAGTACAAAAATTCATCTTCAGGAGTTCAGGGTATAATTTCATTTAATGGGAGTAGAATACAGAGCATCCCCTGTGGTGGGCTGACCCTGGCTAGATTCTAGGTGCCCACAAAAGCTGCTATTATCAACCCCCCTCCTCAGCTGGACAGGGGAGAGAAAATATAATGAGAAGCTTGTGGGTTGAGTTTAAGGACAGGGAGAGACCACTCAGCAATTACCATCATGGGCAAAACAGATTCAACTTGGGGAAAATTCATTTAACAGATGATGAGAACTAAAACCAAATCTTAA
>NW_010541190.1:18485-29806 GCF_000687285.1 Phaethon lepturus | reverse complement strand
GTGTGAGGGAGATAAATCGGTGGAGCCACACGCTGCTGTCCCTGAGGCAGAAGCAGCAGGTGGAGGCCCCACAAGCAGCAGAGGATTCCCTGCCCTCTTGCTGCTGGGCAGGAGAGGACCTACGAGATGAGGGGGAATGGAAACAGGTCCCTGCTCGGAGCGGCAGGCAAATCCCCTCACAGCCTCCACTGTTCCAGCTGCCCTTACACAACATTTACGGGGCTCTGGAATTTGAGGGCCAGGAACATGAGAACCTTGATGAAAGTCCATCTAGGGAGTTGCCTAGGGTGAGTCAGCCTCACACATCAAGGCTTCCTCTGTTAAGAAAAAAAGGATGGTAACTGGCGTAAGTGACTCCCTCCTGAGGGGAACAGAGGGCCCGATATGCTGACCACATCCAACCCACAGGGAAGTTTGCTGCCTTTGTGGGGCGTGGGTGAGAGATGGCACTAGGAAACTCCCTGGTCTGGTTTGGCCCATTGATTACTACCTGCTGTTGGTCATGCAGGTTGGTAACTATGAGGTTGCGCAAAGGTCTAAATGCAATTAAAAGGGACTTCAGAGCATTGGGGCGACTGGTTGATGGAGTGGGAACATAGGAGGTAGTGTTTTCATCGATCCCTTCAGTGGTAGGGGGGAACACTGAAAGGAATAGGAAAACACACCTGCTTAACATGTGGCTCAGAGGCTGGTGCTGTTGGCAGAATTCTGGGGTTTTTGACCTTGGGGCGGTTTACATGGCACCAGGCCTGCTGGCAGCGGATGGAGTTCAGCTGTCTCCAAGGGAGAAAAGGGTTCTTGCTTACGAGCTGGCGGGCCTCATCGAGAGGGCTTTAAACTACATTTGAAGGATGAAGGGGATAAAACCAGGCTGACTAGACGTGAGCCTAGGGATGGCATGCCAATGTTGGGCGTGAAATAGATAGACCAGCTCAATTGCATCTACACCAATGCACGCAGCATGGGCAGGAAGCAGGAGGAGCTGGAAGCCATTGTGCAGCGGGACAGCTATGACTTAGTTGCTATCACAGAAGTGTGGTGGGATGATTCTTATGAAGTGTGCTGCGATAGATGGCTATAAGCTCTTCAGAAGGGATAGGCATGGAAGGAGAGGCAGTGGGGGGGCTATGTTAGAAAGTGTTTTGATTGTGTAGAAATCAAAGATTGAGATGACAAAGAGTGGTCAAACATTGGAATAGGCTGCCCAGGGAGGTGGTGAAGTCACCATCGCTGGAAGTATTAAAAAAAACATGTAGACGTGGCACTTCAGGATGTGTTTTAGTGTTGGTGTTGGGTTGATGGTTGGACTTCATGATATTAAAAGTCTTTTCCAACCTTAATGATTTTGTGTGATTCTGTGATGTATTCCAATACACGTTTGTTTTGACCACAGTCCTTTCCTTCTGCATTTATTAACATTTAAATAATAGAAATGTAAACATTTGAGTAAAAGCATGAACATTAGGAATGAAGATGCAAGGAATGAAAGTTAGGCCTTCTTTTATAGGTGAAACTGTCTTGCACATATTTTAAAAAATGGACAGTGGCTTCTCAAATTTTTCACTGACTGAATTATTTTTATTATTTATTTAGGTAACATCCTGGTACAAGAAAAACATCAGAGATTATTTTCACAAGCAAAACTTAGGCTCATCTTTATTGGAAAATGAAGAGTTACTTCAAGAGCTTGAAGACATGGAAGTCAAAGTGAAAGTAAGAAATACGATAATTGATTGGTGAAGCAACTTTAAAAATGAATAGCAAAATGTGAACCTGGGCATTTAATAAGCACATATAGGAGTAGATACTTGGTATGTGTACATAAGATATATATTTCTGCATGTCTAAATGAGAAATTTTTTCATTTTACTTTTAATGCAGGCCTCCATGTTTCTCAGTGTTTTCTCATTGAAAACTTCAAAAGCTATTGATAAGGTAAAAGAAGAATAATCCTTGATGTTTAGTTGTCTTTTCAATTTCATGATCGAGTTCCAGACAGGTAGTTTACATATTAAACCATGCTGCAAAAAATAAAGAAAAGCAACTTTATTAGAATATTACCAGAGTTAAATGTTCATAAAGGACAAACAGCCAGCCGCTTCTACCATCATTCATTGTCACTGAACTTTGTATATGATTTAGAGAGGTATTTGCCCATTTATTTCTTGGGAGTAAAAGTAATTGAAAATACTATTTTCATTGTGAATATCTGAATATCAGCTTTTCAGAGAATAAATCTGTTACTGTCACTCATAAAAGCATGACGATATTAAAGACAATGTTGATATATAAAAAAAAGGATATTTGTGTGATATAAACTGCATATGTTTAGAACCTTTTTATAGATACCTCAGTCGTGCCGTCATCTGGTAAGTGCTGTTACTGGGTCAGGTTCATTCCTCACTCTGTCATTTTCAAGCAATTGTATGTGGATAACCCAGATGATAAAGCAGGCATTTTTCATCCAAAAACCATGCCAGTAGAAACAAATGTCTTTTTAAAGGCTGTTGTGTTGGTAGCAACTAACAGGTTTTATGATTGTTCATGGTTATGTTTTCTTGTAAGCTTTGTAGTTCAATGTCACATGTTTGCCCATTTGCATAATTTACAGTTAACGACTCCAGAACTGTCACGTAAAGCAAAATACAGTAATATTTCTAATGCTTCTCCAAGCAGCATGTCGGAAAACACATTTTCTTCATCTAGGGAAAATGAGTATGAAAAGCTAAATTCTGCTGCGAGCCCTAAACAGACTTTTAGCACAAGAAAAGCAGAAGATAAACAGTAAATGAGTAGGCTGTGGGGTGTTTCCAGAGAAATAGGGACTCACAAAAATATTTGAGGTGTCCTAAAGAATTGCTGAAATGATTATTAATCTTCCCCATGTTTGGTATTGAAAGCTTATTCTGGTAATTTGCTGTCAGAATTAGAAATTCTACTGTAAATGCAGAAAAGAGAACAATATGCATTTTCATTTTGTATAATAATCAATCTTTTTCATGGTTGAACATCCAGAAACTAACTTACAACAATAACACTTATTATTACAGTTTCACCTAACAATTCTTGTCCCATACATTATTTAATAGATTATTCATATAATCTCAGTGAATTGCCTTTTTTTTCCTTAAGGTCATTTAAAAGTGTTTAGCATTAAAAATTTTTGTTACACTTCCCTGTGAATTACGGGTTAGAACATCTTACCTTTAGCCTTCTGCTGTTATTACTTGCAGCACGTTAAAGCAGAGGGAAATGAAATTCTTGAAGTGGATGTTACTGAACGTATTGGTTATGCTTATGATGTGTAAAGAGTGGCCAGGTTGAACTGCATACTGAAAATATATTTGAGAAAGATGAGTTACGGGGCTTTGTGCATTAGTTTTTACCTCACTGAACTGCAGATGTTGAGACCAGAATAAAGGAGGAGCCTGGCACCTTGATTTTAAAATTCAAATAAAGTAGACCAATCAAATGTGTATTCCAGTAAATACTTGCTAGATGGCAGAGATTAATATTAGATATCATTACTGCACAAAGTAATGTTTTACCTGTATGGTTGGGATACAGTGAAATACAAAACAACCTAGAAATGAATTTGGCATCTTTGCTCACAGACTAAGCAAAACCAGGCTTATAAGATACATCATGTCCGAACATGAAATTCCCTAAATCTTCAGCAACTCACAGGCCTTCAGCATCTGAGTGCTGGTCTGAAGTATTTTGACTTTGTACTTTGGAACTGCAGGTGCTGTTGTGTGAAGTATTCACTCTGAGAAGCTGTTGACTAATTCCATGCAGATGTTGGGGAAGGTCAGTGAAGAACTAGGTACAATATTAAAGTGATTTTACTAGTCCTAGAAACAGAAATACTATTTCCTCTGTATTCCCATACATGGTTGCACAAAATTCCCTTAAGCCACTTTTCCTGTAAAATTATCATTTCAGTTGATTATACAATGTGATACTATTGTCCAGGATTACTACTTTCTAGGATACAATCTTTCACCCTAGTAATGACACAAATTCCTGGTAAGTCTGAAATTACAGTTAGATGTCTTGTTCAAATGAGCCTACTTGGAGAAAAAAAAGGCTGTACTCAAGCTCTGTAACTGACCTTTCCTAATTATTACATAGCACTCCGCTACTTTTTGTGCACCTAGAAACTTTATTAAGCAATGTTTTTTTTAATTTTCTTTGAAATCACCTGTGAAGTTATTAAATACAATTGTGGCAAGAACATGTTTAGGAACAGAATGATTTGAAAAATACAATACTAGTAATTTATCTAGCTTTCCGTAAAGCAAACATCTGTAATTCTGAAAATATATTTTCTTGCTGCATTCAGACTAAAAGAATATTGTGATATGTAACGACTCTGCTATATCTGTGTGACCTAATGTACTTTGCAGACAATGATAGTATCATTGTAAAATGGCACTGACTATCCTGTAACACAACCTGCTATTAAACATGCAACATGTTCTGCTTTTTGGAGCTCTAGGTTGGCACAGATTTTATAGACATGCACGTGATCACCAAATGTTTGGGTATTTTCTGGGCACTTTCATAATACAGAGTTGTCAGAATTATTTTCTGTTTGGTTGATTTTTGTCATGTGAGATTTTTCTGCAAGGACTAACTTTCTCCATGTAATCAAGAGTAATTGTACAGCTTGTAGTATGTGACAAAATTGTAAAACACTCATAAAAATATTTCCAGGTTCACATGGAAAATTGGGGGGAGGGAGGAACCACCACAGACCCCCCACTATCCATAGCTATGGCACCATTCCCTGTTATTTGGAAAATTTTAGAGTAGAAATTAAGTCCATCTTTTTAAATACAAAGACAACTACCTGCATTAGTGCTTCAAAATTCCTCTACCTCTATTTTATTGAGCAATTTTTTAATGTATCTTATTCTTTAATGTTTTCTTGAGATAAAAGCAGACACCATTTTTTACTGTGTATACATTGGAAGCAATCTCTTTAGCAACAGGAAAAACACAATATCCGTTTTTTCTAGTAACACTAAATCTACAGTTGGAATTGCCTTCCCTTCAGAAATCCCTTTAGTGTCCAACTTGAGTTCCAATTAAAAAAAAGTGAATATTCTACATTAACTTGAGAGTGAAATTTAGATTCCAGAAGTCTTCAGAAGTTTTATCAGTTCATACTATTTTATCAGTTTATGTGAGAAAATACGGAAATGGTTGTGAAGAACATTTCAGTTTATGCTGAGGAAGAACTCTTAGGAGTACTGTACATAGTACTTGGCTAATTAATTAATTACATGCTTTTTCTGCAGCTTGGTCATTGTTTAGAGCATAGCTGATGTCTGCTGTCATTTGTCTAGTTCCCTCATGCCAAAACGGAATGTTTCCAAAAAGCAATTAGGAGTTTTGAAACATTTTGTTTACCTTGCTGCAAAAATAAAGGTAGATTTTTGGTTAGTGTCTTTTACATGTTGTCTGAATGCCATTAGAAATTGTCGTGGTCATTCTGTTAGAAGTTATAAGGACATTGGTAAACTAGTGTTAACTACTTGGGATTTCTGTTAGGATTTAAAGTGGTGTAAATGAATCTTTCCACGTAACATTTCATATGTATGCTGTAGCTTTGAGAGTATGGTGAGAAGTTTCTTTGTAATAGACATGCAGAGCAAGTGTAAGTGTTCTCATAGGGAGTAAGGTAATGGAAAGTTCTGGTGCCTGAACAGTTTCACACAAAGAAGATAACACGTTTACTTACAGGTATTGTTGCATTAAGGTGAACAGGAGAAACTGTTTGCTTAAATTGTTCACAGGCTAGCCTAAGAAGCATTTACAGGATTAACACCTTATTTATGTAGCTGGGCTGAGAGAAGAAAGGAGGATGGTTTAGTACATTCTCAAGTTGATGTCTTATCTTGAACCTCACCTTGCTAAGAAGTGAAACCATTGAAAACATTATCACTATCATGTACAGTAATCACGACTAAAGATAAAACCAAGGATTTGTAATTGGAAAATAAGCCCTCAACCTTCCCAATATCACTATCAATTAGTATTAATTGCTATATTTGTTGACATTAATGTAAGGATCGAGAATACTGTATTTACCTGTTTTTTCCCCCAGATCTCACAGCTAAGTCTTAGATACGTGGAAAAGCTATTTCACAGTTAAATACCTATTTGGAGCTCTCTCCTCTCTGGCCTTCCTGGATCGCCATGCTCCCTTACCATTCTCTGCAAGGGTGCAAACTCAGGCTATCCAGCTCTTCTTGCTATTTTTTCTGACGCTGGCATTCTATTGAGGAGTTTGACAAGTATTGCAATTCATCAGCGTAGCAGATGTTTTAATGCACTCCTGTATTTTGATAGCTAGAACAAGCATGTAAAGAAAAATAATTTTTCTTCATGGGCAATTTTATTTTTACCTAAACATTTATATTTTGTGTACAGCAGATGCAAATCTACATTCATCTATCAAGTTCCTTACACTGTCTGATTTTCCTGAAGTGCTATCTCACTGCCTTGGGAGTGTGCTCCTTTTCTATTTATTATTTTTCTGTTAATGGTTTGGGTTGGGTTTTTTTGTTTTTAGTTTTTTGGTAGGTCTCTCTCTGTCCCAGCATTATCTTTTAAGATCTCTCAACAAATTTCTGGGAGGTGACTGACTTTGAATTACTTTTTCTTCTTTCTGTCTATTGATTGTAACAGCTCACTGTTAAATACACTGATACAGCCATCCACTGAACTTCCCAACAGACGGATCATATGGTAGTTGTCATAGCAGGTCACAATCCTCTTGTATTAGTGCACACATTACATTTTATTTGTAATTTGAGGGAATGATATGATTACGTTGGTAGTTAGTTATACTGCAATGTAGTTATTGAAGGTAAAAGCTTGTCAGATATTCACAGGGGCTAAATTATCAATGTACCCATGTATCCAATGAGTCTGTTAGAGGCAGAAGTTGGTCTCAGAAAAAGTTCAGTTGTGAACATCTTTGCAGTATGAGAGAAGGGGTTAATTTATCGTATATTCTGAAGAATACATACTTTTATACTTAATTGGCATGTGGTTTATGTGCTACTTGTATATATCTACTATATGGATAATGATCTGAAGTCAAATAGATGTGTTTCAAGGTTTTCTTAGCTTAACCCTAGAATATTCCAGTGAAGACAGTTTTACACAACTTCCCAGGTTTTAATCCAATGTTAGAGTTTTTAAGAAAGAAATGTTTATTGTATAGACCAAAAAAGCACATTTATCCCACAATAGTTGTTTAATCACAAGATAAAGTTGTAGGTATTTCTACTTCTTTTTTCCAGGTTTGTGCTGGATGTTTTTGAAGGCAGAAAAAGTTCGCAACTTCTACTTAAAGCCACAATAATTTTACTTCATCAGTTTTAACACTCTTGAAAAATACCTGATTAATCAAGGAACCTAGAAAGAGCTCATTTTCCATTGCCAAATGGAATAGAGAAAGCAGGTGTTTAAAAGACTTATTACTGTGAGGAAAAGTAAAAATAGTGACATGAGCTAAGGAGAAGCATTGGGTATGGGCACGTATAATGCAATGTGTCATTAACAGGTCAGAGGAATTCACAAGCATTTCTTGATGAATTCAAGAGTCAAGGTGATAGTAGACTTTGTGTTCCTTTCAGGGAAAATGAGTAAAATATTTCAGTGCTGACTGACAGATTTTTACAAATTTAATGTCTAGAAGGCTGAAGGACAGAAAAAATGGACAAAGGTTTTTTCCACTGAGTTTGTATGTCCTGTTGATGGAAAGTATAGACTTTTTATGTGTAGAAACATTTCCTTATAAATAGAAAGCTGAAAATGAAATTGTTGCTAGCTATTTTATAGAAAATTGAACCAATTTTGAGTAATGATCAAACAGGAAAGCAAATGAATCTAACTACATTTAATACCCCCAGAGAGTGTGCAAGGTTGTAATGTTCATGGAACACTGTAAACTATAAATTATTATAAAAAATTGTTTTTTTGAGCTTGTGTGAAAAGTTAAGAGAAGACGCTTGCCTCAGTATAAATGAGGCAGAGTTTAACCTCTGCTTTAAGATCACCTAAAAGTTGCTTTTGGGTACCTGGTACCAAAGGTACAAGGTGAATGTTGTTACAGTGAAATCCTCTTACAGGAAATAATTTCACTACAAGTTGAGTAATTTTCTTATTAGCCTTGCCTGCTGTAATTGTAATTCACGCATTGCGATACACTGAAACAACTGAGAACTTTTTTGTCTCCCTGTATCTGCTGCTAAGCTAACTACAGACAATTTCTTTTCCTGTTACATTAAAATATGCTTTTTTCATTCTTGCATGAAGTATTATTTTTAATTATTAAACAAATAGTGCATAATAGCAAAATGAGGATGCACATATTCAACAGCAGTTTGCCCTTTTTCAGTTAATTAGCCCCAGTTAAAAGCTCCCAACTGCAATGTTGTTTTCTAATTCTCATTAACATCTATATATTTAAATGTAAATGAAGTTTTGATTAAATGTGACCATGGAATGCATTTGATGCCAGTCATTCCAGCTGCAAGTATTGAAAGATGATGACATTGTGGTGCTGATGCAATTGGGTGTCAGGAGTCCACACCTTATTCATAAGTATGCCAATTAAACTGTGTTTGGAGAGACGTCCTCACTGTTTTTATCCCGAGATAAATTCTTTAGGTAAAAAGGAACAAATACAGCACAGCAGATTGTAATTATCCTCAAAATCCTCATTCTTGTTGAATATTACTTAGGCCAAAGACAGGACTTTATGAAAAGGGAATTGTACATTAAATAATACAGTGCAGGGTTTCATTTAATTAAAAGTCCAGGCTGAACATTATTGCATCCAGATAATTTTCATTTATTAGACAAAATGAAAAACAATTTAAGAAATTTGTTTTTAGTGTGCCCCATGTTAATCTTCTTTATTTCACTAGGAAGCTGAAAGTGTCGAGTTCAAGTCTTCAAGGAATACATATATGAAAGGGTTTTTTGAGTGTTTTCTTGGGAAGTGGTACAATTTTATTTGCAGGATATTCCAAAACACCAGTATTTTTTGCAAGCATACAAGGAAATATAATGGGCAGCATTTGGCCTTCAGGTGCTTGTTTGAGGAAGAGCTGAACTTGAAAAATCTCTGAGAAGGCTTTTTAGAAGGGTTCCCTTATGGAAGGAAAGAAGGGTTAGCATGAGTGAGACAGGTTTGCATCTTTGTAGGCATACAGTGCAGGTATATGGAAGCATCGAGGACTCAGTTCTTGATGGAATTCTGGGATGCTGACACATCTTTCTTTTTCAAAATGAAACAGAGCTAAATTTGTTGAAATATGTGGCATTACTTTTCTTCCAAAACCGCTTAGAATCTGGTTGAAACATTTTAACACTACCGAATTATTTTATGCTGGCTTTTTTTTTTTTTTTTTAATTTATTGGTAGCACTATAATAAAAGTTAAAAGCAAAAGTAGATTTAACATGAAAAAGCTAAATAAGGCAGTAATGCAGATCTATAGCTTTTATAGCTGCTTAGGTCTTCCATGGCAGAAAGATGAAGAGTATGCACCACAGTGGAAAAATGACTTACAAACTCAGTAGGGTTGTTGTAATTTTCCTTTTCCTATTCATCTGATATTCAAGATGAAGGAATATGTTGCATTGCACAGAAACAGGATACTGATCAAATAAGTGTAAAGTCTGGGACATTTCTGGGACATCTCACCTTCAGTGAGGGTGTTAGCAGTCCTTTTAAATTTATTAGCATGAAGTCTTTTTAAATTTTTTCCTCCTCAAGAAGCTTACTGAATACCTAAATAAGCTTTAATATCCTTTTAAATTGGTTTAAATTTAATGAAAATTTACATGTTAAAATCTTGTTTAGAGTCTCATTTATCATATAAAATGTGCATCCTTCTTTTCCTCAACTTTGTTAAAATATTTGTCTCTGTTATAACCTGCAGCAATTAGTACCGCAGACTAATATACACAGAAAGGTTCATGACTTGCTAGTTGCTTTTTGAGAGAAATTAAAGGTATTTTTGTATAATTCATTATTTTGAGACTGTTGCATTGCTATGTATTGACATTGCACCAGGCATCACATTCCTTATTCCCATGGGTTTGTTCATATTTTAAAATTACTTCTGTTATTCCTGTCAATACCCTCTGTTTCAGCTTTAGTTCATATGTTGTGAAGCTGCAGAAATTAATTCAAATTTCAAGGCAAGAACGTACAGGCATGATCTGAATGCATGTGTTTTCCATTTTGAGGTGTGTTTTTCACTGACCTGTGAGTAATGCTACATCTTTTTCTGATTGCCATGTACTACTTAAGTTTGGCTATGTTGGGCAATAGGTATGTTGGGAGTTGTGTGGTGTGTCTCACTTGGTAGTTGTTGGTCCAGATTTAATCCATACCAATAGGGAGGGAGAGATAACTGCATCTGGTAAAGAAGCGTGTGCAAAATAAGTTGCTAATCTTTTTGAACAAGTGTTTTTACCATACCGGTTGTTGTCACAACCATGGACAACGTCAGAAAAGGAATGCACTGAACTACACAGACCAAAACAGGTCTTCTACTGCTTACCATACTTCAAAGATGGTGGGATACTGTGAGGGAATTGGAATTGCTGCTACTTGTGAAATATCTATGAATAACCAGATTACTACTTTGGGGAAAACTTCCAAAACAGTGTCTTTCACTAGCAATAATTTCACTAAAAAGAAAAAACAATTGTGAAACTAATGTTCTTTAAGCATGCTGAAAATCAAAGAACCTACCCTGTTATCTTCTTGTGCCATGTGCACACTTTGGAGTGTTCTCATGGAAAAATTTCTGTCTTATTTTTAAATATTTTTCTGTGTGCTTTACCAGACATTTGATACAAATCTGTGGAAGGAAACGCTAAATGAATTTGAAAAAGGTTTTTCTATTTAATTCATTACCAGAAAAAGTGGAGGAAATATGCTACCTAAGTCATGGGAAATTGCAGTATAGTATCAGGTACTCCTTTTGTTTTGAACATCATAATAAGGCACCAATTTCAAGTGTTGACAAGCACAGAAGGGATAAAGTACCCTGTGTAACAATTTACTGTTTTATAGTTTTCTCTATAAAAACACAGCAAAACCAAAGAAGCAACTAAACACCAAAACAGTAGTGGCAAGACAGGAAGAGATGAAATGGTGTTTTTCTGTTGACTCTCTTAAAGTAAAACTCTTTTCCATTTGGGTTATCTAGTCTGATATGCCTTTAAGTACCTTTTTAAAACCTAAAGAAGACAGTGGGACTGAATACTGTAATAGCATTTA
>NW_010541190.1:0-18454 GCF_000687285.1 Phaethon lepturus | reverse complement strand
GGGAAAAAAGTTTTGTTCATGAAGGTTTAAGCCCTAAATTTGACATATAATTTGAGTCAGTACATTAGAAATACAAGTCAGTTTGTTTGAGTAGTTGAAAAAAGATTTTTATCTGATTACCTAAATATGATTCCAAGTAGTGCAATGCAGACAAAATATCTATATGCAAACTTGTATTGACTCAACTGAGCCCATTTTAAAGCACCTTAGTTTTAAAGTACCTAGCTTAGTTAAGTGTCAGTAATGTTTCTGACTCTGTGGCTTGAAATTTTGAAGTACGATCTTCCTTTTTAAAGCATCTCTTCATTCTGTCACTGCCACTAGGAAGGTTCATGGTCAGGTAAGGCAGAGACGTGCTTTGAATGGACTTGTGTTTTTGTGTAGGAAATCAGGGAAAATGTGCAATGGAGAGTGTCAAGGATGATAGCACACCTCATTGTAAGGGAGAGTCATTTGACTTGATTAGCAGACAGGACTCAGCAGTTGTCTCACTGGAAGCAGCTATTATCTAGGTAATGTTTTAATTTGTTCTTGATTAAATAGTTGGACTTAAGGGGCTATTTGTCATGGGAGTGTGGTCTTACCCAGTAGAAGTTTCCTGTCTTTCTGTTACCCAGACCATTTTTCCCAGCAGACACACTAGTAACTGCTATTTCTGCCTCTGAAACTGTGTCAAAGAATGTAGAATGCCACCACTGAAACCTCTGTCACTAAAACCATAATTTGCTGAGAAAACCCTCTTACTAGAAACACTTTAAAGGTGTTTTAAAAGGTGATAACTTTCAGGCCTATAAATGTGATACATGTTTTCTGATTAAAATGGATTTTTTCCTGTTAGGAATGGAATTCCACTGTGGAACAACTGGAAGCTGAAGCACTTAAGATCTTGCTTTCGGAGGATTACACAGAAAAAGATCATCTAAAGCTTTCAAATCAGAAAATGTGCCTGTTGCGAGAAGAAGTGTGCTTCCATATGGAAGAAAGGAAAGCTCTGCTACAAGAGGCCAATGACTTTTTTCATAGTGCTGACAAGGTTGGTAGGAGCCAAGTCTGTAATAATAACCTGATAATACAACTGTCAATATGCTCTTCAAGGCTGATACACATGGGATTATGCAAACAATTTGCTAAACAATGTGGAATGGAAAATTTAGAATCTGATTACTCTTTAATATGACCTTTTGCCTCAAACTTACATCCAAAATGGCAAATGCCTATTAATTTTTTTTTTTTAAAAAGTATATTGAGAAGAACACTTGGTTTCCAAAATAAGACGTTTGGGAAATACTATCTGCCAAAAATTGAGCTTTATGATCACGGGCTCTGTCATGATGGCATAATGCCGTATGAAGATACAGGACCTTCTCTAAAACACCCAAAGTATTACAGGCTTGTATGGATACCAGAAATGATGTCTATGCTTGTAGTGGTCTCCACAGGGGCTAGTTAATAATCAGACATGAGAAAAATCAAGGACAATATACAATTCCTCATACCAGGCATGTCATTATACTACATAGTCTAGACATGATGTAACACCAAAATGGCCATTTAAAAAAAGCACAAAACTCCCTTAGTCACAGCACAAATGAATAATTGAAGGCCCACACCTATAATGAAGTCAGCAAGATAATGTGTAGGCAATAACTTCCAACACTGATGTGCTCATGTGGAGAAGCAGTGATTCAGATTCTGGAATTAGATTCTTGCAGCTCTCACAGCGGAAAAACCAAGCTTTAAAAAAAGGTAATTTCCAAGGATAGCTCCAACAACAATCTTCATAGCATTCTGTTACATTTACATTCTTCTCTAACATTCTATTAAATGTGCTGCAAAAGCAACCCTAAGACTTTGCCTGCACTGATTTTTGTATTGAGCACCAGGTGGGGCTGTAATTACATTTGTTCTAGCCTGTACTATGCTCCTTCGGGCTTTTTTAATAACGTAAAAAAATACTTGGTGTTGAAATTATTCACAGACCCTTGAAGTGAGAGATATCTTTTGCTCCAATAAGTCTGATCTTTCCTGATTTCATTTATAATGAGGAATCTGAGATGGGCTGATGGAAACAGTGTCAAAACTCTTGCTGATAGTCAACCCCCTTCTAATTTGGGCAAGGAGCTACGAAAGTATAGGTCTATTGCTTTGAGAGCAAAGGTAGCATCTTTTCAGAATACAGGGCTGTGCTTTGTGGAAGCACCTGCTGAAGAAAGTTCTAGCTCAGTTGTGTCTCTACAGCATGCCATTACACCTGTTATGTGATATAAGAGTGAAGAAAATGCTGTAATTACTGTAGTTTAGAAAAGAGAAATTTTCAGTTGTTCTCAAGGTATCCCTGTGCCTCTGGACTCGCTTTACATGTAAAGGGCAAATGATCAAAATAGCGTATTAGTTCTTTTGAACTAATTTGAAGAGAACTCCTTTTAGATCTTGTGTATCTCATTGTCATTTTAGTGACTTCAGGAAAATAAAAACACAGGAGTATAGCATTTATGTTGTGTTTGTGCTGTTAATTTATGGTGTACATTTGACTGCATTCTGTTGTGTATTTGGCTGCATTAAGCAATACTTTTCTTGTATGTTTCCAAGCTCCTTGGCTCTTTTGGCCCCTTGGCTCTTTTCTAATCATGTACATTCCTTGCTAAGCTTTCCTTTAAATATCAATCCATTTCTGTTTCTATGTAGTTACCTTCAGTTTGACTTTCTGTGTAGCTATCCTCTGGGAATACTTGGGAAATGATACGTACAATAGTCTGAGATTACTTTGGTATGGCAAAAGCTTGAAAACATTCACTTGGATAGCTTGAAGTAAATAAATAAGGCTTTTACTGAGTACAGTATATTTGCAGATTGACATTTAGTTAGTTGTGGAGTGTCTTGTACTTTGGCACCTAAGTTACTTCAAAATTCACCATGTGATTTTGAACTCCAGGATATACGTACTTTCTTGTAACTACTTTATATGATGGATTTTTTTCCTCCTATGTGCCATTGCAAGATTAAAAATCATTTGAGATATAGTATGGGTCGTAACTAACTTTAAAGTGAACATACAGGAGGGACTTAAAGGTGGAGCATTCTCAGCATGGAGCTGTGGGGATTGGAATACAGACCTCTGCATGATCCAGTGAAACTTATTTTGCTTAACCTTCTATACTCTCTTTTTCCTTGTTAATGGAATTTTCAGTTTTGTATATGTCATTAGTCAATGATTTTTGTGGTGATAACTTCCAGTATTAGTAAAAATAAATAAACACATAAATAGAGGTCCATATTGCTGAGTAGAAGCCATGCTGAAAAATCCTTTACTTTCTTTGAATCTTGGTAATTAGTAAAGCATAAGGAACTATAGAGGAACAATTGAACAGGCACAGGACTTTGAAAGCAAGACAACTATATGGAGCCAGATGACAGTAGAGAAGCAGAGGATGTACAGAGGGATTATATCCTTTATTTTCTTAAAAAGATCTCAAAACTATAAGTGGATGAGGAAGACAGACTGAACTAAACTAAAATTAAATCAAAATCAAAGAATTAAAGTGGGGAAAAAAAACCCCACAAAATTCACCATTCATGTTCTGTATGTACACAGTCACAAAAATGAACAGACTGGGAAAAGTGCATGGCATGATTTTTGTTGCTTTTTAAAAATTACTTAAAATGGATCCCAGTCATGAAGAATTGTCAAGGTTACCATTAATAAGGAAATTTAGAGATAAATATTAAGATCCTTATTGAATGACATTTGGATTTATTACAAAACATTTTTTTAATAGAAGGAAATGCCCAGAATGGCTCAGGAAAAGAGGTATTATTTCTGTTCATAGGAGTTAATGCCTGTATTATCTTCAGCACGTTGGTGTTCATTGTAATTACAGCTTGTAAGGTTTTTGTCATTTTTGCTAGCGTAACTATTGGTTTTCCCTACTAATCTTCCATGCTGAAATGAAGACAACCAGTCATTCGTATTAAGCATTTAGATCACTGATTATAACTCTCGTGCATCTTTAACTTGTGAATACATAAGCTGCAGTTATGTTTGTCTTATCAGCAGATAGATCAAGTGATGCAATTTCTAAAATCATATCATTTAATCTATGCTCTCGTACCACAGTTGCATGTAGACATGATGCTTTCCTCCTCATATTCTGTTGTCTATCCTGTAATATCCTTACGCTATAAGAAAAAGATCAGTGCCATACACATATGCTAATTCTTGAAAAGAGTCTGAGATAGAAGTAGAAGGCTGGCTTTGTGTAGTTTGTTTAATGTTGATTTGGTCAAGCTCTTGAAAGTCTGAATTTAGGGCCTGATGTTGCTATTCTGAGCAGAATGGCAGGGGTATAAAACTACCAATGAATGCAGTGGCTGCTAGATAATGTCTTGCTGTAACCACACTTCCTACTTGCAACTGAAATTGAACATGAGGAAACATAAATCTTTGCTTGTGGTAGCAGCCTTAATTGATTGAAGTAGCAACAGCACTGAGAATGCAGTCAATGCAATCCAATAAAATCTGTTATCCTTGAAGGTGCAGACTGATGAACATGCAAGGCACTCAGATATGTTTAGGAAGAGAAACTGCAGAGAACACCTGTTGTGGGTTTGTTTTTTTTTTTTCCCATCCTGGTTCTCTTCTAAATAGTCTCTTGTTCAGTTGCCATTCTGCTCATCTTGCTGTTTGGTAAGTTTGATAAGTGTAACAATGGCAGTAATATATACCTTTTTGATTTTTATTCATTTTGAATTTCCCTATTGCTTTTTAGGGACTCAAAACACATTCTTACATTTCCTGCCGACCTAGTTAAATATGCTAACTAGCAATACTTACTATAAGTCTGGCTGAGTGGTTAACTCCTTCTGAAATGCTTAGAAATCCATAATCATTCTTGAACACTTTACAACTTTCTTATGACTCTAATATTATTAAGTATGGTCCTGAAGACTGTAATTCATGATACAGAACCTACTATGCAGAATATATATGATTCACTTAGTTCCTGAGTTCCTGTGAATGGCCTTTATTTACAGGAAAAAACTGACATTCAGGTCCATGAAACTGTGAGTTTCCAGAGATGATTGTAATTCCTGTCTCGATCTGAAGTTTATTGCCTTTTTTTGTACTTAGTGATGACTAAAAGGATTTCACATTTTAGGAGAAGTCCTTCCTGGGTACCTTCAATTACAGTCCTCTTCTGATGGAGTGTTCTTGTTTTTAGCAAGTTTTCTTTGTATGGTCTGGATTTTTTTTTTTTTTTCTAATACTGAGTCCTTTATTCTGCAAGCAAAAATAAACTGGCAGAGCCAATAAAATAGTATGCATATCCTATTTCAATCCATTGTGTTAGAAGTTGAATTACTTTTGCTCACCCTCTTTTCTCTATTTTCCTTTATTTCTTTTGCATAGATTGCAGTTATTGGGAGGGTTTAGGCATCTCTCCTTGCTATTTGGAGTCAGCAATACAGGGTTCATTCTCAACTGCTGAGTTCATGTGTAATACACTATAGCAAGCTGCATCATACTGTCCCCAGAGTCTCGTGGAATTTTCACTTTTCAACTTTTCATGAATGTAGAACCTTGCAAAAGTCTTTAAAGTCAAATTTAGTCTGCCTCAAAGTTATTTTGTTATTGTTAAGTAATAATTTTAAAGTTGATGTAACTAAGGATAGTATTTTAGTGTGCATTTAGTTCTGTTGTCTGTGAGAATTCTTCTTAGTGATGAACTGAGGCTTCAAGAGCAATGTATTTTCAGACTGTAAGTCTGCAAAATTATTGACTGAACTAAAGCTGAGAGTATATATAGAGATTTGCAAAGTCGGAACACAGGTTTGGTGGTGTACAGTTGATTTCCTTTTAAAAATATGTATACAGCATAGTCCATGTTATAATATTTTTAATTCATTGCATAAATATATACACTCAATGGGAAATGAATGCTATTAGACATTGTCTACTGCTTTGCTTTAGTTAGATTTCATGTTTTGCTGATGTTCAGAGTAAAAAAAAAAAAACCAACAAACCTGCATATACAGGAATACAGTACTACTACTATGATGCTAATTATGCCCAGTGGGTTTGGACATGTTTCTATTTTACTAATATTAGTACTACTAACTTTAATAATGGAGTTTTGCGATGTTGTCCTTACTCTGTTTAAAAATATAGGAGTCTTTTTAGAGTACTTTTTTGTCACATTCTTCTGGTATTTGAATGAGAAACTTATGCTTGCACGAAGAGAAGACAGAAAAAAGGTATAACAAAACCAAAGTTGCACATGTGCAAAATCAAAGCCTACCTTTTTAATAAAAATATATTTAATTATAATTTCCTTGCTGGATATATATTTGATATATTTAAAACATTAAAAAGAATAATAATTTTGGTAAAACACTTTCAGAGTGTGCTTCAATAAAAATTGAGTGCTAATGCACTGTATTACTCTTGCTATTTTGGTTCTGCTTCAGTATGTCAAATTAGCCTATCTATTGCTGAAAAAAATGGAATAGTTTTAAATTCAAAGCGGAATCACAATTTTGCGTGCCCAGACTTATATTAATTTTTGTTGAATTATACCTATGGTTTCGGTGACCTGCAAAGTCCAATATCAGGTTTGAATTAAAATACTGCTTTTAATTTCTGAAGAAATGTCAATTACTAAATGTCCATTGATCATCTATTTATGTAAAAGAATATACATGCACATTTAAAAAAAAAAATTTAACAGCAGATGCTTTTTTTTTTTTTTTGCAGGTACTTGATGGTCTTGAAGGTATTGAGAATTACCTTAAAATCTTTAATTCGGAAAGCTTACATTTGCCTATCTTGACAATGAAATATGAGGAATTACAGGAAGCAATTAAACATTGCACAGCGAGTACCTTGCAAAAGGGACAAACTTTAGTTAATAAAGCAGATTCTCACAGGTATTCCCTCCATTTTTGCATTTCTGCTGCATTTCTCCCTATCTACCTGTTGCTTTATAACTCGACTAGTTAGAATGAGTCTGCATTTAGAGCCTGTGTACTTAACTAAATAATTGTGCATTTAAATGACCCAAAACTCAAATCTTCTGCCATACGTATCTGTTAGTATTTATACAAACCAATCTCTTTAACAAAAATCTTTAGGAATACTACATGCTATTTGTAAGAGTGGTGTCAAACAGTGGAATTGGTATGCTAGTGCAGTGTTGAGAAACAATGGTTTTGTTAACATTTTGGAAAAGTAAATGTGTGTAAATGAAAATTAAAACATCAATGGCTATGAACACTCCCTGCTGCCCATCCCTGCTGCCCAATGTAATCCTTTTGGACCCTTTTGAAAGTTCTAACAATTGTAATGTGATTTGATGCAAGACAAAAATACAGGTATTAAGCCAAGTGCAAAAAGTACAGAAGTTTCTCCACTTAGTTTTAATTCATGAATGAAATAGCTTTTTTTTTCTTCCAAAGTTTTGTTAATTACAGTGATGATGTACTCCACAGATCTGATTTTTACACTGATGTAAAGCATGACTTAGTTTAGAATCAGTCCTAGTGGCTTAGTATCTCCTACTTTTCAGGTCTTAGTAGGAGGCTGGTGCAATAAGAACAAAAACTGTTTATACTAATGAGTTCTACTTCAAAGACAGAGCAGATGTTGGCAATAGCTGATGGTTGTCTAGTGGTTAGCTTAGCTCTACCTTCCCATTACATGCTTATGTCCTTAATTATTCCTGAACTTTGAATAACTTTGCTTCAGTACAGCAACTGAAAGTCTACATAAGATTTTCATTTCACCTCATGACCTTGCAAAGTATTTTATCTAAAGTGCCTTCACCAGTCACCCCAAGTGTAATTGGCTTGAGCCAAAGGGACGAAATTGAAAATTAAAATAGGAAGTTGTTTTGGGAACACGTGCAGCTGGCTTTACAGCTATTGTTACTGCTTCAGCATCTCCTGATATTTTAATCAAATAGAAAGGAAAGGGATTTTCCTAAGTGAAACTTTGATTTTGATTCCTAAACCAGAGATAATTCCAGAACACATGTTGCTGTTCTCTAGGAAGTGATGTTCTGCTGACATTATCTCAACAGAAGCAGATGTTTTGTTTCAAATTATGTCTGCCCACCTTTGATTAATGTTAGGAATGCTAAAGATCTTGATAGAATGAATCCCTAAAGTAACAAGTAATTAATTTTCTTTCTTCCTTATTAAGAGTTTTTAAAAAATGTTTAAACAGTCCATCAGTGGGATAGCAAGATACCAACAGTACACATCAATAAAGAATGGGATGAATTTGTCAAAATAACCCCAACAGTCATTTCTGGTAAAATTCAATAAAAACAGGTAATACTACAGGCAGACCTCCTGTGTGCCAAAGCACGGCTCAAGATATTCTCTTTAGAAGATATTATAGTTTAAAAAACAGCGAAGTATTACAGCTGAAGCAGCAGCAATTTAGAGGAGGAAAATTAAACTTAAAATAGTATCAATAGGTAATCTCCTTAGGATTGTGTTTTGATGTTTTTAAAGAGCAGTGAAAAATTCCAGGCTCTCAAATATTTTAAATGTCTACTTGCATTATAAAAATAAGTCGGTCTCTTTCTAAGAAAGCAAGCACAGAATATTACGGCTTTTCAGTTTTCCCCTCCTGCCTTCAGGCCTCATTGCCTGAATGTAATGAATTTGCCATATATTTCAATGAGTAGTTCTAGTACTTCTGTGCAGGTGGAACACTTATATTCCTAGGCGTGGGCTTGAGGATTACAGTCATGGAATAATTTATACTGGCAAGGAACTCTGGAGGTCATTTTGGCACAATCCCTTGCTCAAAACCTGTCAGTTAGATTAGGTTGCTGACAGCAAAATTTTTAATATCTCCAAGGACAGAGATTTCATAGCCTCTCTGAGCAACCTGTTATAGTGCTTAAGCACTCTCCTTGTGAAACATTTTTCTTATATCTAGCCAAATTTTCTGTTGCTGCAACTGGTGAGCATTGCCTCTTACCCTTTTGCTGTGCACCTCTGAAAAGACTGATCCTGTCTTTTGTATAACCCCACTTCCGCATAGATATTGAAATACAGCAATTAGATCACCTCTTCACCTCTTCTCTACTCTGAACAGAGTTCTGTCAGTATCCCCTTGTACATCATGTGCTCCAGCCTCCAACATCTTGGTGGCTTCTGCTTAATACACTTCAGCTTGTCTGTCTGTTATGTTCTGTGGAGACGCAAAGTGGACAAACTGGCCTGCAGATGCAGTTTCACAAGCCCTTAACAGAGGGGAATAACCTGCTGGCTAGTCTTCCAAATGCAACTCAGCACAGGGCTGGTCTTCAATGCCACAAGGATGATCCTGGCTCACATTCAACTCTTTGTACACCAAGACAAGTCTAGGCTTTTTTTCCCAATCCATGGCTTTAGGAGGTACCCAGAATGCTCCCAGCCAGCTCATAAGCCTAGTAATGGTGATTTCATATTTTTAAATTAAAACCAGCTAGAAAAACAGGAGGAACAAAAATTTATATGTATTAAATCTAAAAAAATTGCACAATCAGTAAGTTGTCCATTAAGAGAATCCTTGTTACTTTGCCAGCCAATTAGCTTGCCTGTGAGTGTAAGAATTGCCTTTATTTTACTGCTGTTACAAATTTATTGCGTTAACTCATAACAAACCAAAGATACTTTCAAAGATTTTATTGCAATCTAAATTATCATTTTCAAAAACTATAAATCTTGTTCTTTTATTACTTTTTTTAAAGGAATGGTGCTAGTAGAAGTTTTTGAACATACCTCTTTTTAAGGAGTACTGAAATAGAGTGACATTTTCAGAATTTAAGGATAAAGCACAAACTAACAGGTTGCTAATTTTCGAAAGAGTAATTTACAAAATTACAAAACCACCTACTCTCTAAAAATAACTTAAAAATTGGTTTCACTTTGTGACCAATTCTGGGATCAGAGTCAAATGAAGTCATCTGTTAATACCGTAATTCATGTTAGTAGTGTAGAATAAGGTTTTTCTTTGAGGTTGCAGAATTTAACTAGCTGAGTCTGATCTGAAGCCAGGAGAAAATTTCTTTTAATATTAGAGGACAAAGGAGGAAACTCTGTATAAGGACCTGTATTAACATAAGTTTCTGATAAAACTAAAGTAATGAAAAACTTATTTTGAACCTGTTTGTCTTACAGAAATGCTTAACGATGAATAAATTTCAGTAGTACATCAATTGATATGTGGGTTTCTTCTTTTCTATATCAAAACTGCAGATATTAATTGTATGTGGTATCTTCTTTACCATTTGAAGGGCACTGCCTCAAGTATTCAGATAGTCTGTTGCTTCTCTGATATTAAACGTTTTAAGTTACAAGACAAGCCACTGTTTTGTAAATTGATGTCTTTTCTCCTGTTAAAACAGCATCTTGACAGAAATGTTGATTTAGAATATGTATGACATTCTTTTTTCAGCTACTTGAAAAACACTGAAATATTTGAAAGTCCAAAGAAAACATTGTTTTTGAAGTAGAAGTGTTATGCCATATATTTTCACTCTTTTTAGGCTGTTAAATTTGTGGTTTTAGTCTTTAGATAGTATAATTAAAGTCAGAATTGTGAAATGAGGTATTTCTCTGAATCAGGATATCTGGCATGTGAATCGAACTTATGCACTGGTGATAAATGATTTGTTTGGAAGTGTCATTCCTGTATTCTACTGTATCGATTTTGTTTGGATTCATGTTAATATTTCTCTTGTTTTTTTTTTTTCTTTTAAGGGTCACAGTTTAAAATTCAAAGTTACTTGTCATATAAATCAACAGAAAAGGTGTTGTTTTTTTTTTAATCATTTATCATCCTGATTGTTGGGCAAAAATGAGAAATAACAACAGTTCTACTTTTCCCTTTTAGCTCTTGGGGGGCTGGAATTAACAAAATGATGGAATATGTTAAAAAAAAAGTAGATCAATTAATCAGGCAGCGTCCAGATTATCAAGAACTTAGTTTGAAGAAACAACAATGGATTGCCTTACTTGAAGATCATCTAAATAAGGTACATCATAACACATCTTCTTCTTAATGCATTCATGGACAATGCACTGCATTTCCATAATTTAGCTATGTGAATATTAAAGTTGACTCAAGTAATTACAAATAACATACTGGTTTGTTAGAGAGTGCACAGTTGTAGTTAGAATGCTGAATACTGTTATCAGCACAAATGAACCTAAAGCTGTTCTGAAAAATGCAGCTGTTTTTATGCGAACATTTTACCAGTGATCTTCAATAAAGCATGGATTTGCTTAGATAATTTGCTATTATAATTTGTTCTTTTGGAAGAGAATGAGCAATCAAGACTGTGACCTGCATGCAGGTTTTCTGTGCTCTTTCTTTTCTTGTTTCATTTGACTGAAGATAAAAATAGAAGTGTGGCAAAATTGAGGGTTAGTAAGCATGGTGAACCACAGTAATTTTCAGTAAGGCTGGAGGAGAGTAGATCCTGTTCACTAAAAGATTCCCCTTTTTTTTGTTAAGATACTGATGCATCAAGGATATCACAGCCTTCTTTAAGCTATTGAATGTTCTGCAGTACTTCAGACCTTTTTAATCACTTGCCAGAGATGGAATAGACACATGGCTTCTAAATAGGTTCCGTGTGTAAATTCAGATTAAAAAATATAATCTTTTGACAAGGTTCATTTGAAGGAAATCCCAGACCATAGACCAAAAAAGTAAATCAAATTTAGTGAATGAATAATGAAGCCTGCAATCTGATATTTTATAATATTTGCATGATGTTTATAATGAGCTATTCTGAATCAAATGAGAAGTCAATTTGCATAAATTGGTGCCTTGCATACAATTTATGTAGAAGAGGCCTTGTGGTATTAGAACACAGTGAAAATATTGTTGAGTTTAGCTGAAAATAAAAGATATGCTGATAGCTGCAGTTGATCTTGTAGAAATGATGTCACCAGCATATTGTGACTCTTAAGCTAAAACTTAAATTATGAAGTTTACCATTTTTACTCAAAAAGTAGACCCCAGTTTTGACGTATGGTTTCATTCTGCAGTTTTTTCTAATCACTATGTTCCTAGGCAGTAGAGAGCATTTTGAAGATCTGAGTCATAATATATGATCTTTCATTACAATGAACAGTGCTTGTTGTTATATTCCTATGAAGCAAAACACTTCTCATCTCAACCTTCTGCTAATGCAAAGTATCCCAAAGAACCTGGTGCTAAATCCAACTGCCTCTGAGCTTCATGTAAATAAAGTTTGAACCTCAGTCAGCAGCCACTTCCTTAAAATACATAGTACATGTGAATTCACGTGTCTAATAATAACCGTACATATGTCTGGTATTATCTGCCTCTACTATTCATAATCTGTTTTGTTAGCATCAAATATATATAACATCTTACAGTGACAATGAAATGGAATTGTGTACATGTATCTGCACAAAAATAGGTCTCTTGGTTTGGCAGAGAAGCTTTACATGTACTCTCTGGAAAAAAAAAAAGCAACACAATAGAAGTATTTCTGCCAAGGTTATAATATCTAGATTATAATGCAGTTGTGCCTTATTGAAATAACAAGCTTGAGGTATTTAGACTAAAGGAAAGCACTATCAACAAAATGAGAGCAAACAGGAGGATTTTTTTCTCAAATTCTGACCATATCTGTTATAATTTTCTTAAGAGAAACTGTAGAATTTTTCTCTGTTTATCTTTTCATTCCTGACAGAGTACATAATCTAAAAACTGACAGACAAGTGTTACTTCACTTTTTTTCTGTACAAAGTGATGTTTTACACTGTTTTTATACTGTCTACTTGTGTAAATTAACTATATAAATAATGTTTTCAAATAAAGGTATCGCAATCTATTAAAAAAATCACCCCGATGCTTGCAGTTGGTATGGAGATTGGTTCACTTTTGTCTGAGTTGGAAGGAGTTTTGAACAAGCACCTGGAACTGGCTAAACAAACAAAGGTGAAAAAAAAAAAAGAAGCTTTAATAATGTTAAGTACTTTTAGAAACAAATGCATGCTGTGTGTAATTCTAAACAAGATGAGAGGCTAAGAGTTTCTTATGTATTCTTGGAAAGAAAATGGGTCTATAGTTTAGTTTAAAACTGTAGTTAATGAACAAAACCACAGATAACATTACAAGTCACTCCTTCTTATATCAGTGGTTATACCCATTCTCTCTACCTTATCGTGTTACTTGTTACTCTCTCAAGATCTCAGTGTATATTGATAGGAAGACTCTTCAAATGTGGATTGCGACTCCTACCTGACGCACCAAGTGTAAAAATTGGCTAGACAGTCAGAGGCACAGAAAACTCTTGTGGTTTATTATGCCAAATAGAGAGGACGAATTGGCAAAAAAGAAAAAAGTAGTTCCCAGGTAGAGAAGATTTGAAGGGGGCTATAAAGTTGCCATCAGATATGCATTGGTCATGTTGGAAATGCAGCCATGGTATGAAAGCACTGCAGCACTAAGCTCTGTAACAGAGATGAGGCTATTTTTAAGTCACATCTGGGGCCTTTCCAACTCCCGTAGCAGTACTGCAGTATCTGAAAGTGGCTTAAAACCAGCTGAATCCCCTCCATGATCTTGAGACAGGTGAATATTTCATGGCGAAGCTGAACAACATGGCAGTATATGTTTTAGGAGTATCCTATATTTTAGAAGTTCTTAAAACTCCATTACTCCTGTGGAGTTCTTTTTTGTTTCAGGAAGTGGTTAACAAAACCCAAGAGCTGGATATGTACAGCATCTGTGGAAATAAAATTCACTTCACAGAAATTCTGGAGAGCACATAGCAAGAATCTAAAAAGCTCAGCAGATGAGCAAGAGCCCCTTTTTTTGTTGTTCCACAAGACTGTATAATAGTTTTTAGTGTCTTTTCTGCCGAACTTTTGCATGCCAGGGTGTTACCTTGTGTTTGTTGCAGTGTACAATCTGTGCTGACAGTAACCTCTCCTATCTATTCTTTCTGTGGATTGTGACATGCTAGAGGTTGTGTGCTTGGCTGAATGCCAGAGGTAGATATGCTAAGTGGTATTGAGTTAAATATATAAAAGTAGATAAGCACATAGACATAGATATATGAAGCAAACCAGAATCCCATCTGAATCATGGAAAATGTTAGTAACTCAGCTGTTGCTCAGACAGCATACTGTGACTTTATTCTGGGCCTGAGCAGTTAATGCAGTAACAGATATGACCCACTATTTGATCATCAGATTTCTGCAAATGTGCTGCATGCAAGAACATTGGTTTGGATTGGAATGTAGGGCAGTCTAGCTTGATGGGTAGGGACTAGTCTGGAGCTAGGAAGCAATTATTAATTCAAGAATGAAGGCATGAGTGGGACCCAGATTCATAAGGCAAAGCACTACAAGGACAGGCATTAAAACTATTACAGCAGTAGCCTTATGAGAACCCAGTGCTTCTGGGGTCTCACTCTAGAGTGAACACTGAGTTCTTCTATGAGAACTGAGTGTCAGACAAGCAGCTAAGAGGGATTTAAGCTCAAGAAACTCAGTTCAGAAAATTTATGTATATAAATAAAACTGTTTATTAAAGGAATTGTATCAGTTCTGCGTATTGATCTTCCCATATGGAATGCTTCTGCTGTTTCCGTTTTTACTGTGAAGTGGTTCACTTAATCGGAATACTGAGATTCCTACTGTTTTTTCCATTCAAAATAGCTATTTTAATAACTACATCCATAGTTTTTAGTGCCAAAGTGTTACAGGAAAGAAATGGTTATTTTCAGCATATGATGACCATTATGAGCTGCTCTTCAACTAAGTAATTGAATTATACAAAAGGTGACAGTACTAGTGAGAATTAACAATGTGATCTCAATATTCACAAGTCCTTTTCAGTCATTATACATACTGTTCTATGCTTGTACCCTCAAAGGAAGCTTCACATGAACTGGAAGCAGCTGAGAGAATCATCAAAGATATGGAAGAGTTTGAACATAAGCAGGTGGCAGCTTTTTCTAGCAGAATGGACTTTCTGAATGAAGAACTGAAAAAAATTGAGAAACATATTAGTTCAAAACTGGAAATTCTTGAAACTTACATGGCCTTTTTGAAGTCAGCTATGGAGGTACAGATTAGTTATTTATTCCCTGACTAGACTGTGAAAGGTGAAAAATGTGCTTTTTAGCTAGCTAAGACAAATCCTTTAGATGCTGCTCATTATATACATAATAAAAATGCTTATGTGTATGTATTCTGACTCGTAAACTTACTGATTTTTCTTTATATAATTTTTAAAATATCTATATCAACATATTATGTGAAATATTTATCGCTGCCTTGCACTACTTTCACTGACATGCTAATTCATCTGAAGGGGGTTACAAATGAAATAGAAACCAGCTTTAGCTGAAATAATAATCAATTCAATACCAATTTTGGTAGCTGTGTTAATGATGCTCAGGGCAGTTAATTTTCATTTTGATGTAATGCTTGTTTTAAGATTCTACAACACTTGTTCTTTTATATTTTGAAAGAAGTTGAGGACAGAATGGAACCTATCAGATAAAATTAGCCATAAGCTTTATTTATTTGAAGAAAACTGCCAAAAAATTGGATTGCATCTACTTCTGGTTATTGCTAACTTCAGATACTTCATATTAAACAGATCTGTGAAAATCATTGCATTGATACACTGGTACATAATATCCATGTAATGATATGGGACAGAAATTGAACAAATTGCTGCCACATGTCTGCTTGCCATCTACTGGTTTACAGGTTATTTAAAACTTCTATTATTTAGTATTTGTATAGATTTAAGGGAGGATAATAGATCTTAAAACCTGGAAAAGATTCAGAGGCTGTTATTCAATTTTATCATGTCTGTATACCTTCTGATTATAGCAGCTCAATTTTTGTTTTTAATTCTTATTTTATGTCTTTCTGTAGGTGAATGATGATATTAAAAATCTGAAGGAATTCTATAAATCAGAACCATTACAAACAGCAAGGGAGACTGACAATAAAGTTGCAATGGAGTCTGCTAATAGTCAGTGGCAAAAGGCTATAAAGAAGATTTTTTTCACCCAAAATTTGGGTTGCAATTTTCTTAATTTAGTAAATATGGTGAGTGTAATCTGATAAATGATACTGAATATTTGATATTTGCCTGTGATGAGGTCTAACCCTAGTTCTGTGACTGATGGATTGTGATTTCTCCAGTGCCTAGTTTTAAAGGGACTAATGCCGCTATACACTTTTAAAATATGAAAGTATTAGCTGACTGTTAATGGCATTATAAGTAATATAAAAAGGTTTGTGATCAACAAATGAATCTGAATGTCAGATAAGATAGTCAGTCTAAAGGCAAGCTGAATATGCGTGAAGATGAGGTTGTACTGCAGTCACTTCAAGTCTAAACATATCGTCACATATTATCTCTCCAAAGACCTGGAAGTGTGTTGCCACGGTATTTTCTGTCACTCTGTTTCCATCATATTCCTAGGTTGTAGCTTTTAAGTATCTGGAAGATATGGACCATACAAGTAATTTAAAAACACAACTTTTCTTAAAAGAAAAATTCTGAAATGGGAAATGCAGAAACAGCATTACCCAGTTTTCTGGTGTTTCTGATATGGACTCTGTTAAAAAAGAGGAAAACCCATCAAATATTCAAATGCTAAACTCTTTATCCCTTTCATCCTTCAGTGCTGCTTTAGTTATCAGCGCAAAGGAGTAGCCTTTTCTTCATTTACTTCCCTTTCCAGTTGCTATTGCCCAAAAGGCCATTTTAGGTAGTTTTACAAAAGGACATTTGGGGTAGTTTTGTCTATTCAGAAATTACTTTATTTTGTATGAGCATTAAACAGCCATCAGATGGCAATAATTCAGTCATTACTGACCTGTTTGAGGTTTTAAACGTTAACATTAGCCATGACCTCGGTGTACAAACTCCCTTGATCTATGCCTATTTCTAAGAGAACAGTGTATTTAAAGACACCTAGAGTACCAGAAACTTTCAAAGCAGTGATGCTAGAATAGTTATTTATACTTAAAATTATGAGGGTTTAATTGTATTTTATAAAAGCATGTGTGGGAAAAAAGTGTCTGTTTATTTTCCAGGTAAATGAGAGTGTAGTATTAAAAGTAGAAAAATCTGTACGAGTAACAGAAGGTATCATTGTTAATCTGAGTAAAGAAAAGAAAGAGCTGACTGATCTTTGGGCAATCTGGAATTTTAAAATTACTCAAGTAAAACCTGCCAAGCAACAGTGCCAGATATTTAAAGAACAACTGAAAACTGTAAGTAAAATAGCTAGGAAGAGAGCAACTGTGGCAAACATTTCTATTGTTATTAGCTTGTCTGTAACTCTCTCATCAACTATTATAAATATCATTTAAGAAAGAGAGATGATCAGTAAGGTACTTCTCTATAGTGTATTCTGACATTCAGATAGTCATCAAGAAACACGAAATGTTTTTGATCTTTTTTGCCCTTACTCAAACACATTCAAGCCCAAGTCCCCACTTCAGATTTTAAGTTTTAATCAAGTCCATATACTATACCAGCAGTGCTTCAGTTTTTTGATAGGTGTTTGTTTTTGGCTTTTTTGTTGTTTGTTTGTTTTTGGTTTTTTTTAAAAACACCATTTTGTTGTGACTTAATAGTTACTGAACTAAACTGTGTCCTAATAGTTACTAAACTCAAATCCAACTATGTCCATATGGAAAGAGAATTGAAACCTCCTTGGCACAGGGACGGTGTACAGTGTTCCTTAAAAGCAACACTATCTAGGATAGTATCAGAACCAGAGGTTTGTAGCAGCTGTTTGTCTAGTGCAACTTACCAGTAAACCTCGACATCTGTTACCACAGAACATACACGGTGTGTATGGGTCCTCCGATCTCAGTGTCTGAATCATTTTTGCACACTGTCTTAAAGGTTTCCTATCACCCTTGTCAGTCAGAGGGTTTGAGACAGAGGTGTGTATAATTTAAAAATGAATTAGTCATCCTAACTTCAGAATCTCTCTCTCTTTTTTTCTTCTTTTTTTTCAACTAGTAATCTCTTAATGAAATTTACTGACAGTATTTGGGTGTCTAGTTTGGGGAAGGTTTTTGTTGCAAATGTTAGATTTGAGTTTAAATTTTTTTTTTATTTACTACAAATAGAAACACTGAACTGTTTGATTATCTTTTAGACTACCCATGGATTAGAGATTCTTCAAGAGGCACTCCTGCTTGCAGCAACAGTTGACCTTGGAAGTGACCTTTTTATTGTTTTGGAACTACAAAAAAAGCTTAACCAAATGAAACCACAGTATCAGGTGAGAAACCAAGCTAGTGAATTGCACAGTGGATCAAAAGCCATTCTGGTACACTAAAGATTCACATTTACATTGTCCCCTGACAGTGTCTGGGGTCACAGTGGTTTATGTTAATCCTAAAGGCGCAGGAGCAGACGGTCCCC
>NW_010541189.1:0-8878 GCF_000687285.1 Phaethon lepturus | reverse complement strand
ATTATTATTATTATTATTATTATTATTGCTCATGTCCTCAAAGGCGAGCTGTGCAATTACTCACATACACCCCACCTAAGGATGTGTAAATGCAATATACTACCTTATTAAATGGTGTTTTCTGTTTGGGGGAATAGTAAACAGTCATCTTTTACAGCTCTCCTTAAAAAAATACTTAAGATAGGGCAATTACGCTTTTCTCTGTAGGAAAAATCTGCCAAGTCCCTAATCCAAGATGATCTGGATGTGAAGAAGTCTAGTAGTTTGTACCATTTCATATACAGAGCTCAGTAGTATGAACTTACTTACTGCCTTCCTTATAGCCAGCTGAAAGAACTCCATGGTAAAGATGTCCTGTAATGCTTCTTGTGTGGTTTTATGATGGCCTTAAAGAGAAAGAGCAGGCACGCAAACTAAAACCAGCCGCTTTTTCAGAGCCAACAACTCTGAATGGCTTCTTCTGAACACGAGTAGGCACTCAAGAAGCAGAGAGGGTACTCTGTGTTGCAGACTGCTGACTCAGACAGCCCTGGAGAGTTAAGTAAATGTTGACTCATTTATGTAATTTAAAGAAAAATTATCTGGGATTCTACAGAGAAAAGCACACCTCCCCCGCTCCATCTATCCATTCACGTCTATGGAGGCACGGGCGAGTCACGCAGCGATTCCCACATCACGTGGAGTACCTCACAAAACTGTTTAGCCCAGTTATAGGCAAAATGTTTTTTTCCTGCTGTCTAGCGAGGGGATAACTTGTTCCAATATATTTGCACACATACAAGGCCTTTTCTGTGCTGTCATCTCTCCAAAAGTTTCTGCCCAGTGACGGTTACCTGGTAAGTGTTGTAGAGTGTGCACTCACAAATGGATGACAGAAAGGGTCACTAAGTGGTATTTACCAAGATCAATCTTTCTTTACGGATTTCAAGGAAACTTACTGTGTGTACACGTGTTGTGGTTTAACCCGGCAGGTAGCTAAAACAACCACACAGCCGTTTGCTCACCCCCACCCCCAGCGGGACGGGGGGAGAGGATTGGAAAAAAAAGGTAGAACGTGTGGGTTGAGATAACGACAGGTTAATAGGACAGAAAAGAAAAAAGAATAATAATAATGATAAAAATAATGATAAAAGAATACACAAAACAAGTGATGCACAGCACAATTGCTCAACACCCGCTGACTGATCATAGTTAGTTCCCCAGCCACAGTGCCTCCCCGGCCAACTCCCCCAGCTTTACCTACTGGGCATGACGTCGTATGGTATGGAACATCCCTCTGGCCAGCCTGGGTCACCTGTCCCAGCTGTGCCCCCTCCCAGCTCCCCGTGCACCCCCAGCCTGCTCGCTGGCAGGGCAGAGCACAGGAAGCTGCAAAGTCCTTGACTGCTCAGCAACAGCTAAAAACATCAGTATATTAGCGACGTTATCTTCATCCGAAGTCCAAAACACAGCACTATACCAGCTATCAGGAAGAAAATTAGCTCTACCCCAGCCAAAACTCGGACAACGTGAAAGTTGTCTATGTCATCACAGCTGTTCGCTGGGCTTAGAGCAGCAACATGCTGGACCCATGTGAGCAGGGCTTCCCCTCTTAGTATCAGTGAGCTGCCTTAGAAGTTATGCAGTGATGCGTGACTCACTCAGCTCTTAGAAGTCACAGGTGGGATGTGTCAGATTAAGTGCTGAGCTTTTAGGGCATGAGTAAATGCCTAAAGTAAGCAACAGCAACTGGTGTCATAAAATATTAAATTTTAATATAGTGACCTGAAAGGACCAGGAAGAAGAAGCAGCTGCTTTTAGTAAAACACTAAACAATGAACCAATTTTTATTAATGTTTTGTGTGTGGAAAATTATTACAGTATTGCAATTCTCTTCTGCCCACCTTTGAGGATAACAAAAACCACTATAGAAATTGCAGAGTACTTGAGGTATTCTGTCTCTGCTCCGTGATTTTTCATTTCACAGACACGAATTACTACAGTTATTTCACAGCTACAGTACCTGCCCTCAAAATATTATGGAAGGGATATAATTTCTAAACCCCCTGGTATCATGATGGGTGTGCACTTAGAGGGAAGAGGGTTCTAGGTGTTCCTTAATGTAGTGGTATAGGGTTAACTTGAAGCACAAAAGAGTTTGAGAAACTATTGCAACACAATAATGTAGCACACCAGTAGACATCATCTTGCTCGTCAGAAATGGGGAAGTGTCAGACTCTCACTCAGAAATACCATGAGAAAAGGATTTCTTCTCAAGTAACCCAGACAACTAGGTCACTACAACATTCTTTTGCTGAAAATCTCAGCTAGAATAAATGTGCAGGATCTACTACAATGTCCTCCTCCTGGTTTCCACCTCAGCAGTGGACCTTCTAGATTAACGTTATATTGTGTAATCAAATCTGTTGTATGAGGTAATCCTTTACCCAAGGGAATGCATAAATCTCAAATCATAGCACTGCCACAAAGAGAAAACAGATTTGACCCATAACATCTCAAGCAGAACTCCAGCATACCTGCACTAAGAGCAGGACAGAGTTCATAGCAGGGCAACATACAAAAAAAGGAAAAGTATTACTAGGATTAGCTTTTCTGCCCAGGATTCATGTCTCATAAATGAATGTATTGTAGCAAAATAGAAAGAAAGACTCACTTGTGTGTTTGCAGGAATTTCTTTTTAATCGGTGGCCAGGGAGTCAATGGCCAAGTACCTTTCCACCAGTCTACATGAAGGTTTTTGGTAGCTCTGAAATTAGAGACTGTCTGAGGTGAATGAGGGGAAAGAGATCTATTCACCAGTGCTGGCTAAATGAAGACCCAAGAGCATGCTCGAACTCACATGATGGAGTTTGTTCGTGGAGCTGCTCTTTCGTTAGCTTGGATATTAATAAAACAAAACACATTCTGACTCAGAGGTCTTCCTAATGCTTGGAAGCTGGTTTATCAGATGAATACAATATTCAAGAAAATACAACCAACACCATGGCATATGAAGTTTTTATTTTCAAAATGCTTAAATAACCTTTTTTTTTCTTCCCGTGGACCAGATTTACAGACTTTTTCTTTTGGTTTCACTGCATTTTTCCTGTTGTCAGTAATGGAACAAATCTTTGGTTAAATTTTTTTAACACAGTGTTTTCTTAGACAGTCTTCTGTTAAATTTATCATAGATGCTTTAAGGTACCCATTTCCTTTAAAGGTAAGCAAAAATGTTCCTAAATCTTTATTTTCTATGGAGCTCACAATAATTATATTGAAGTCCTTATTTGCTGAGAAATAGTTGTGAGAATTTGATAGCTTAGGGCATATGCTTGCGTCTTCATTTAACCAACATTGGTTAATATACCTCCTGCTCCCACTACCTCAGACAACCTCTGATTTCAGAGCTACAAAAGACCTTATGTAGATTGGTGAAAATATACTTGATCATCAACTCACTGGCCACAAAGATAAAAAAGAAATTCCTGCAGAAACTGTTTGTGGATTACTGGTATGATGATACTTCTTTAAGACACACCTGTAACTTCACAGTTGTGGAAAATAAAAAAGAGAAATATCCACAGAAGACAGGGAAACTTTCAGCAATAGATGCACTAAATGAACCTAATTGTACTGAGCCAAAATAAATACTTTTCAGCTGCATTGTTTTGAAGCAGGTTTTATTTAAAAGTCATCAGGACAGAGATTACTAAATCATTAAAAGAATAAGAAGTTAAAAAAACCACAAAACCTAAGAGAAAGTCAAGAAATACCTAAAGCAAACAGTGAAATTGATGGAGCAATTAAAGATTTCTGCCTATGCCAAATGATAAGCCAAGAGAATAAGATCTTATTTGTAGTATGGAAAAATGGGCACCCTGGAGCAATGCATTTTAGTCTGCTAATTGAAGCAAATATCCCCATATAGCATTTTTGTTTCATGAGATTTCTTTATGAAGATTCCGGAGCTAAGAATCTTCATACAGCATATCAAATTCAACTTCAGTAGATATTGCCTGAGAATGGACCACTTGAGAAACATTTACCCCATAATTGAATGAAACTCAGGAGAACTTTTGTTCATTAAAAACTCAATTAATTTAGTAAAATATGACTTTTGCTTTAAAAGCACAACTACTTGTACTGGAATGAACAAGTTGGCAATTAAGTCCTTACATCTTTGTCCTTACACCAATGGTAAATTATGTTTTAGTTTTCTAACAAAAGGATATTTTCAATAAACATGGAAAAAAATCATATGAAGTACTATGAGAACATAATTCTGGAGAAAATTCATTAATAAGTAATTATTAAAACTAATTTGCTTTCCTGAATATGAACTTCACATATATTTCTAGTTAAAAAAGACACCTGATTTGTACCAAACCTGAAATTTTTGAAAACAAGTGTCTTTTGATGATGCAACTTCCTTCCATATCTAAGGTCTGATGATTTCCTACTGGTAAAGATTGGACCATGCTGACTCCCCAAAACATTTTGCTAGAACTGTTGTATAGCAAATGTGAAGCAATTTTCATACTAAAACAAAGACCTTGGAAAAAGGGGCAGAGGAGGGGGCACGCACATCCCTCCTCCTTCTTCTCCTCCACACCAACATCGCTTTCTGAGCTTCTAAAAGAAAGAACACACAAAAAATATCGTCAGGGAGGCCACTGAGAACAGTGAGCAAACTAAAGAGCAACCAGAGTCCATGAATTATGGACCCTGGCTAAATCTCTGCCACCAACCATTAGTGGCCAAACAACCAACTGAGTAACCGATACAGAGAGGGGAAAAATCAAAGTGCGGTCTGTTTTTCTGCTTCTTTTTCCTACCAATGTGCACACGGTCCTCTAAAAGAAAACACCAAATTGTGAGCACTAAGGTAGACTCCATGACACATTTAGTGCATTTAAATTACAGAAGCAAAGAGGTCTGGGTTGTCACTGGCTGATATTTTGTTCAGCTGAAAGCTGAACACAAGAACATCTGCTGTCTAGAAACTGGCATCAGCCAGTGAACCTTGCAGACATGCAAAGACATGCAAATGACAAATAAGGCAAAGGGGGAAAATTATGGTGGGAATTGGCACCACTTCATGGCACCGACATTGCACATTTCAGGGTAAGGAGCAGCAGCCTGCAGCTGCAGCAACCAAACAGATCCACTGTTCTCCCTTGGGATAAAGTCACCCCAGAATGGCCACGCTCCCGTGGGAAACAGGTGAGATGCCAGAACAGAGGGAGATAAAGGGCATCAGGTTTGACATTTTTGCCTGCAGATAACCTCAGGCAAGCAAGAAGCACAGTGAATTAGAGAGGGACATCCTGGGACACAGTAACAGCAGGTCTCAGTTGTCAGCACTTCACAGTAGTGGTTGTTGGTGTCCTGGAGAAGCTGGTAGTCTCAGGCCAGTTGCACAGTGTCAGCTACTGCTTCTTTCATTTTTCTTCACAACATTTGGTCATACTAGACCCAGCCAACATTACCACTGCTGTTACAGAGGCATGGCTGGAAAAACAATGTGTGCTTAGCAGGTGAGAACAACTCTTGTGCCGAGTCCAAATCAGACACCAAACCCATGAAACAGACTCATCGCTTCAGAATAATTTCTGTGCAGTGTGTGGCTCACTTCAAGTCCATGTCAACATCTAAATCATGATAGCACAACCTCCAAATTTAACTAGTCATTTTTCAAGTTTTATAATATTCCCAAGCTCTTTACAGAGCCAACAGTAAGTTTTTGAAAAAACAGATGCAGTGGTTTGGGGAGAGTAAAATTGAAATGTCTCTTGATACTAAATAATGTAACTTGCCATGCCATAATTTGAACAATTCAATGCTATGACAGAAGTATAATGTAAAGAGAGGGAAAAGTTTTCTCTTTTCCTTCACCCCCACTAGGCTGCATTGCCAAACTTGCTCTTGTTTGGTGCCCCTAATGAACTAAGCGGGGCAGGTAAATTAGAGAGTGAAGTATCTACAGCAGATAAAAGTTGACTTGTAGGATGGTTTCAGGCCTAAGTGAATTATTTATCAGTGACTCAGCACCTCTCTTCTATGAGGAGGAATAGTGCAGCAATTACAATAGGGACTGGCTTATTTTTGCATCCAGGAAAAAAATCTGATTAAGATAAACAAGTAGGAAACAAACTTGCTGCTTACCTCCAAAGTTATAAATAATGTCTGCAAATCAACACAGACCTATAGAAACATAGAACAGTTTGGGTTGGAAGGAACTTTTAAAGGTCGTCTAGCCCAACCCCCCTGCAATGAGCAGGGACATCTCCAACCAGATCAGGTTGCTCAGAGACCCGTCCAACCTGACCTTCAATGTTGCCAGGGATGGGGCATCTACCACCTCTCTGGGCAACCTGTGCCAGGGTTTCACCACCCTCAGTGTCAAAAATTTCTTCCTTAGACCTAGTTGAAATCTCCCCTCTTTTAGTTTAAAACCATTACCCCTTGTCCTATCACAACAGGCCCTGCTAAAAAGTCTGTCCCCAGCTTTCTTATTAGCCCCCCTTAAGTACTGGCAGGTTGCAAAAGGGCTCCCCGGAGCCTCCTCCTCTTCAGGCTGAACAACCCCAACTCTCTCAGCCTGTCCTCACAGCAGAGGTGTTCCATCCCTCTGATCATTTTTGTGACCCTCCTCTGGACCCGCTCCAACAGGTCCATGTCTTTCCTGTGCTGAGGGCTCCAGAGCTGGATGCAGGACTCCAGGTGGGGTCTCACCAGAGCGGAGTAGAGGGGCAGAATCACCTCCCTTGCCCTGCTGACCACGCAAGTCAAGCAATACCGAGGTGAGGCTAAGTGTGCGAGCCTGTTTCTGCTGTCTTACCTCAGCAGGTGTTCAGATGAATTCACACAGTGGCACAAAAAGAACTGGGCCGTATTTAGGAATGTTTGCTGAGGGGATGCCAAAGTTGTTTGAAATACTGATTAACAAATAAGATACCCTGTGTTTAAAGGCTGAAGGGTCAACTTCACTGCCCTCACTGGGATGGTGGATGTACCTGGTACTGCCACCGCAGCCATGACTGTAGCTAACTAACACTGCTGCTGGTCTCCCATGAGCCTCAGTAACACGAAGCTTGGCACCGGCTGCTAACTCTGTGTGGAAAAATGTGTTAAATCAGGCAGAAATAAACCTCGTGTTGTCAGGGCGAGGACTATTACTGTGTCCGATCAACTCATTTAAACTGTTGTGATTGTAATGTACACATGCCTTTGTTTTTTCACCAGGCTCAGCAATCCAAGATCAGAAATTATGCAGTCAGGAGCAAGAAACTTCCAGCAATGCTTCTGACCACACACCATGATCCCAAACTGACCATTTGACCAGCATGGACAGATGGAAAATTCACCCAAAAGAGCCAGGTGATGGTTGGTGCTCTGAGCAAGACTCAGGTATTTTTTATTTCCACCTAGCCTCCGACACCAGCTGCAGACATTCAAAACAAGCTCCTGTTCACAGGGAAGAAAATGACAAAGAGAAAAATGTAGTGTAGGGAGGTGCCCACATCCTCTGTCACCATTCAAGAGCAGCACTTCCTTGTGATAGGTTATACAAACATATAGGAAAAGAACACATCTTTTTCCTGAAAAGATTATGACCTAAAAAGCCAAGACAAAGACAGGGAGAATAAAAAGATGCAAAGAGAGGTGAAGTCATTTACACAAGGAATTAGTAACAGTGTTGTTCCCAACATATTTTAAGCTTGTTGGTTTTGGTTTAGACCTGAGAAAACACTTGTATGCCTACAGCTTGCCCCTTTTCTGGTCTAATAAAATTAATTGTAGACCTTTCTATAGCAACCTTGCCTTAATCAAATAGCTAAAACAATCCAGTAAGGATGAAAAACTTTTGGCTTACAGTGTAACACCATTTCCATAGTTTCCCACATTAACCAAGTGTCTTTTAAGATCCTGGACAGATACTCTCAGGGGCTGAATTTATGCCAGGACTTGGACCTTTTTTTTCAAACAAAACTAACCGTTCATGGTATTCTGGGTGTAGGGGTGGTGGTTGTTTACAAGTGTTAGTATCTGAATTGTAGTGAAATATATGCCTAAAATGACGCAAAATAGGAGTCATCAGCTGTGGACATAAGAGAAAGCAGAGCCAAGCTCTCATGTGAGAAACAAATACTTTAGTATGACACATTAAAGGCAGCCAGTGATTACATCCGTTTTCAGCCCAGGCTTTCTCTTTCTGCTGTAATGCACGGTGTTCCCACAGCTCCCGGAGTGACGGAGGTTGCGTAGCCTCACTTTAAACTAGACAATCTGGGCACTTGTTGGCATCATAACCATAGCAGTACAGAGCTCAGCATGCGCTAAACTCCTTAGCATTTACCCAGCTTCTCAGATAGGTTCTACAGCAAACTGTGCTCCTTGATCTAGCAGCACAGAGCCATCAGCAGCGGGGAAACTCGTTTAAAGCTAGCTTAGCTATATCCCCTTGTACTGCCATCATTGCTTCAGCGAGGTAACTTGAGACAAGCTTGACAGCAGAAGGTGTTCGGCAAAGTACTGTGAAAATCAAAGACTTTTCAGGAGCTCCAAATCAGCTCTCAAAAAACTGGAATGTCAGAAAAAAAAACAAGTCAGGACCCCAATAAGCAGGAGAAGTATACAAGGAAATTGCTAGTGGGGTTTCGTGGAATTTTTTTAAAGCACAACAGTATCAAACCCCAAAATTGTCATGTGTGACAACAATAAACTAACAGCAACAGACGAGTTGAACCATCCAGATAGAAACTATGACATACTACAGTAAACGCAAGGATTAAACGAATGAATCTATAACTTTGTGGGTTACTTTGCACAGCTTGAAGAAAAATAAGAACAATAGGGAGAAACCACTACGTTTACTTTTAAGTAATACTTGCGGGGG
>NW_010541188.1:19480-21399 GCF_000687285.1 Phaethon lepturus | reverse complement strand
AAAGGGAGGCCCATGTGCAAGCCAGAAGCTAACACAGAGCACTGACAGCTTAGCTTTTCCTTGTGGGTGAATTACACGCACAATAAGGATGCTTAGAGACCCAGACAGATGGACACCTGTTGACACTTCCAGTTTTTCTTCTGCCTCCTGTGTCATCATATTCTGGCACCAATTTAGCATTTCCAAGTGAGAGCACTGCATCAAAATTAGGCCTGGGGTTGCCCTGTGGCCAGATCTGCTCAGTGCGAGAGGGTACAGGAAAGGGCAGCCCTACTTCTCCTTCATGTTAATGCAAAATGATACCAGCACGGGGCGAAGCTTGCTGTTACAGATGCCTTTGAGGAGTTTAATCTTAGTTTAATTTGTTCTACTGAGAGGGTTGCAGACAGCCCACTATTTCATATAGCTGTCTTACTGGGTTTCACTGTTATTGTGTTTAAAGCCTCAAAATACATGTGTTCCTTCGTCTGCACTGTAGTTTTTCTGCCCTTGAATTCCAGTGCTCCATTGTGATATCCAAGCATCCTTACACATTATAGGAAACTCATACTAACTGCTTCTCAGTGCTCATGCAAACCAAAGGGAGCAGGAGAAGTGAAGCTCTGATTCAGTGGCTTGATATAACATGAGGCCTTGATTTACCTCCCAATTACTGCTTACAGAAAATGGCAGTTGCTGGGAATGAAAAGCCTGTGGACCTTGACAGCATATGCACAGTGCTGTTTATAGACAACAGCTACAGAATAACTGACCTTGAGGAACTCTGCTGGGTCTGTAGCTTAGCTTCTCTCCCAATGCTTCCTGTAAACAAGAGCAGTTGTCAAAACCAATGCAAAGAGAGGGGGGAGGAATGGAATAACTTAAAAAAAATGCACACACAGTCAAGGCAATTTAATCTGTTAAACGATTGTGTTTAACTCTGAAGAACACTGCCTACACCCATCTCCCACTGACTTCAATCTCTTTTGTGGTGAGCAAGCACTGCTGGTATCAGCCAACTGACCTGTGAGATGTATTCTCTGACACAGCAAACTCAACTGTAACAACTAATTGTCATTCAGCCCCTGTTAAACACAGTTAATTATTTTTGGTACAGATTTCAGGGTTTTCTGAGTGACATCTCTGGCAAATCAGCAGCTAAAATGCAGCTTCTGTATGTCACCAACGAAGGAGCTACACTATCAGCAGCTATCTTATTTTCAGAAGGATAGCCTGAGGGAGAAGACAGCTATTTCTATGGGTATCAGATTCCTGCCAGATTCTTTAAGCTTCCTCTGCTCTCATCCAGCTCTGCCATAGACCTGCCTTCCTAAATCCTGGGTAGCACCTTGGTTGCCATGTCCCTTCTGCCCTGCGATAACTATGGCTCTGATGCTTCATAATTCACTGCTAACCAGTGGCCTCGCCCAGACCAAAACCTTTTCTACAGCTATAGACAGATTTTGCTCGCTCATCCTGTTTTCTCTTGAGTATTGCTTCATCCAAGTGCTTGCAACACATTGTTTCAAGCTACACTTACTTTCCTGCTTAACTACATGCTTGCTTATCCACCCTGCATGGGCTGAAGCACCGTTTCCTAGCATTGCCAACAAGGCATTCCACAATGTATTCATGTCCATGAATATAAAATGGTATTTTATTACCTAAAGCCAGTCTTACGCCATCTGAACAGCCTCTATGGAGATGGGTCTTGTCCATTTGGAACTATGACTCCATATGCCAAAAACTTCCTTCAGCTTGATTTCTTGCATAATGAATGAGAGTCCTAATACTGTTCATGGTTTGTAAGATAACCTGTCAAATATGTAGGGCACAATATGAAAACAAAACAAAAAGTTTATCCCTAAAGAACTTACACTTATTCTCTTGCTAATAATTTTCCAAATTTTACTGCTGTTAGGGGTGCAGTGTAATACTGA
>NW_010541188.1:0-19449 GCF_000687285.1 Phaethon lepturus | reverse complement strand
GAAACCTGACAGATGATGAACTCTGAGTAAGACAACAAGCTGGGAAGGCACTCAACCCCTGTGCTGCGTTTTCACAAAATTAAGGGAACGTCTGTCTCCAAGACAGACTAAGCTAGCTTTTATCTGTTCAGCATTTTAAAGGTTTGAACTTCTGATAATGACTTATTTTGTGCTGCACTATGGAAAAAGATAGCCACAATGTCTACTAGTGCCCCCTAAAACTAAGTCATTAGCTGATAAAAAGAAATGTCTAGCATTGCTATTACTGCTAACAATTGTATTTGAAAGGGATTCTTATATCAACTCAGTGGTTGATCAAGCCATGTAAAAATGTCTACTAAATCATTATGCCTTGTGATCTTCATGTTTGCTAGGATAGTAGGAGTAAAAACAGATTTTAGGAGATTTAATCCATATTACTAGTATTGTTGCTCACTCTAGCAACTGCCCCTGAAAGACAGTGACATGGGAAATTTATCATTAGCATTTTGTGACCTTTATTTCAACAGCCTTCTAAAATGAAGATTAAAAAAAATAATTAGACACTGGAATTAAATGTAACTTTCAAATGTTCTTGAATCCCAAAGAGCTGCTAAGGAAAGCAGCATTGAAGTTTGGGATTGCAAGTTATTTAATGAAAGACAATTACTTTCACCACCAGAAAAATCAACTCCCTGTGGCTCTCTGTGCAGGAACTGCTTCCTTCTCCTTCCTTATTAGCAGCAGTAAATATATCTTCTTGACTGACAAGAAAAGTGGTTCAAACCTCTGTTGGAGGGGTTGTCTTTTCAAGAGTAGGAGAGTTTACAGAGCACTAAACTACAGGAAAATATTCCTTCTGCTGCCACAGACTTTCCTGTGGGGCCTGTCTTCAGCTTGATTACTTGTATGAGATGTTACTATTCCACAGTAGAGAAATGTGAGGATAATTTGGGGTGATCAGGCAGTACAGTGATAGAGGAGCCATACGGAGATACCCACTGTTTCAGGATGTAAAGTGGATTCTGCTGGAGGAGCTTTATGTTGGGGTCCCTTTTGCCTTGTATCTCATGCAGCTAGTTTCTCCAGAATGCTAAATGTATGCAAATCCATCCAATCTTGATTTGGCAGCATTTTGCATCTCTCTTCCCCTGGTTGCCAAAAAAATGATAAAAACAAGTTGAAAACTATTTTAGATATGGAACACTGCCAGAAGTATGAAGACACAAACAGTACTGGACTTGAAAGATTCTCAGGACCAGTAAATTTGTCAACTGACAGTGCTTCACTCTTTGTGGAGAAGTCAAAATCATCTTTTTCAGGCTAATGATCTATTCCTAAGGAGAGATTTTGATTAGAACATGGTTTTCAAGAGTAATATTCCCAACAGTTCTTTGCTACTTTTATAGTAGCATTAACTATCTCCAGTTGAAGCCCATAATACTTTGGCAGCTGCTTACTTTGAAATGACAAAAACCCCTACAGATGTTTAGCATAAATACGTTTAAAGACTTTTTATTTATAGAAAAGACTGAAAGACCTTTGTTTGTCTCATTCTTCCCAAGTAGTGATAGCCAAAAATATTTCAATGCAACACTTTCCAGTCAGAAAACACTATTCCAAGGAAATTACACCGTTTAGTGGAATTGCATTCATTAGTGTCAAACTCATATGAGAAATCAGCAATGATCATGATACACACACAGAGTACAGTTCAGACAACAGCTTGCCTCAAACTGCCAGCCACCTGATATAATCGTAAAAAAACTGGGCCAGATCATGCATCTGGATAAAGCTTTATTACGTCTGACAGCCTGGATGCTAGGTGATTAGCTCCCAGGGAGCTAAGCTGTCTGGGTGAAGTTCATAGTATTCTACTCAAGACTGAAAGAAAGAAAGAGAGGGGAAAGAAACGGAAGCCCTCAATAAAACTCATTTATGAAGTGAATGTGTTAGAGTCTTTGTGTTAAAGAGCTGAGAGGGGGAAGATTCAGCGTGGAGAAGCAACTCCAGGCCATGCAGTTGTGATGAGCAGGCATCACCATCAATACAGTTTTCAGTCGATACAGGCAGTGGAATCCACGGAACTTGGCATTTAATCAAACACATATATATCCCTCAAGATAAGCTGAGTAACCCTCTAGACTCCAAAAACCATGAAGCATCCAAGATAAGTTAGGGTAGATCCATGCACACACATAGCTATCCACTTACGGATGGCCAAGGCAGCCTCAGTTGCTGCTTTAAGAAGCATTCCTCTCAAATTTGCAAATCTCTTCACTCAGCATTACGCAGGTGAGGCTGGAAGAATGAATTTTAGCAAGAGTCTTCTGCATCTCATCTTTTTCAGCAGTCACTATGCAGTAACTCCTCTGGCATGAGGTACAGGATCTGAGCACCCAGGCACCTGGAGCTATAAAAACACGGTTATCCTCTTTATGGCAACGACGTTTTTGAGGCACGGTGCTGAGATAGGCCCCCAAGCTATTCTTGTTCTCCTTTTTTACATAATCCCATAGCTATGGTTCTTGATTTTGGTGAAGGAATTGAGGATAGATGGGTCTATTTTCACTCTTGCACTTCAGAATGGTATGGGATCCAAAGGCCCTCTACAGGCTCACATTAACCCCTTGGACGTTGCTGTCTGCAAAATAATCCAAACTTGTAACCATGGAGCTCCTGCGCACCAGTGTTCAAACACATACCTTCAGGGATACCAAAGGGTAGGAAGAGGTCATGATTCCTTCTGCCCTCTTGCTTTCTGTGACCAGCTTCATATAACAGCACAAAGACACGCTTCTTCCAGCTTACAACTGATGATGCTTACACCAGACAGTCCATCCCCAGGGGTCAGTCAGCTGCTGGTTTTCATACTCCCTGACTAGTGCTTCAGGACCAGCTACACTGACCACTCACAAAGAACAAGCTGTCCCCCAGCTCCTCAGCCCCACTCAGCTTCACAAGTCCAGGTCTTAGTGACTTTTTCCTTGCAACCTGCACCAAAGTTGCTATGTCTAGCCTGATTCTCCTTTGCCAAAAACCCCGCATCTATCTCACGCCTGCTGCATCTTCCCCATGCTGTTCTGCAGTGATTGTGGAGCGCTGGTTTGGTCGGGCATTACCTAACCAGAAGGCTGGCTCCTTCCAGTCACTCCCATGGTTTTTACCTCATTTCACTCCGTCCACATTTTAGTGCAATGTTAAAATTACAACTTTAACTTTCTAAGACAGAAAAGAGGGTGAACATTCATTCAGCGGCCTGAATTGCGTCTCTCAGGTGATTGACTAAAGGTAATTGACAATGAAACAGGTACTCGGTAATCTCAGTGTGAATGTATTTTTATAATACACACACAAACTACAAAATCAAATAACAAGGCAAAAAAGAGTAGACGCCAACCAAAAGCAGTTCATCATTTTATCCTGCAGTACCTCTGATATAATGAGAAGATAAATATGGAGGAAAATGTAGGATGAATGTTATCTACATCTATACCACCTATATCTACCCATTTGTCTGGAACAGACCAAAGAAGAGTCTATAGAGACCAGTGCAAAACCTGAACTCAGTACTTGGTCACTGCATTTTAGACATGCTACATGCATAATACTAAACCACCTTTCTGTGGTATGTTGCCGAATGTGCCTTTGAATCCCAGCTGTGATGGCCAGGGCCTATCCTGTAGAGAGGGCAACTGGTTTACTTGGCAAAAGTAATGAGCTTTTCTTTCAGCTACTTCAGAGAAAGCTCTGAAACCTGTTAATAACCACAGTCAGCAGGACCCTGGCTCTCTAGTCTTTGGTTGTGCTGTAACCACAGAGATCACATTTGCAACTAACATCAACACAATATTGTGCTGATATTATGGCGGATGTCATTTTGGAGAACATTAGGGGTTTTTGTTTGTCTCTACAAAATTGCTCTTTAAAAAAAACCCCACAAAACCAAACCCAAACTGACCCAATACTTCTGTTTAAAATTTTGCTACTTTACAAGAATATTATGTAGATGGTCAATACTAGAGTCTTCAGGTGGGAACTGTCACCAGAGCTTTGCAGGTTCTTGCTGCCAAACCCCGGGCAACAACAGATTGAGTGAAATCATTGTCTGTACCACACAAGTTTGCCTGAACAACAGTGTAACATCACTCAAATCTGGCAGTGCAATAAACTGTTTCTGTCTAACAGATCTGTCAGAAAAATATTGCTATTTTCAGGACTTCCAGACATGCAATGGAAAGAAGCATCATTATGAACTCCTACGGAAGTCCCCTAAGACAAGAGACTTAGTTTGCGTGGCCATATATTTTCCAAGGCCATTTACAGTAGCAATGAGATGACTGAGCTACAAAGACATATGTGGACTAGGGAAAAAATAAAGCCAAAACCTAGCTAAAATACTAGCATAGAGGTATACAGGAGGGTGAAATTGCTGTGAAAGATTTCCATGTTTACACAGCAAATTGAGGTACAGTCCAAGGAGCATGTACTGTACTGAATCCATTAGATATGTGGAAAAAAATTTATCCTGTCTTCATGAATTATTAATTTTAACTGGGACAGAAAGTGACCCAGTGGAGAGGGGAAGTAGGAGAAGTGTGTGCTTCACTGCGTGGGAAGGGAATAGGGAGAACAGTTTGCAGCAGTGATACTGCTTCCTGGCCTCCCCATCCCACTGGTATTTTCTTCGCTCCCAGCATATTTTTCAGACCTTTGATGTATACTCTTCAGCTTGAGAAAATATTAAAGGACAAGGATCGTTAAGCAAGTTAGATTTGGGAGAGTGTCACTGGGAAAGATGTTGTAAGTTAGTAAGTCACTTTATAACTTGACCAAAATTTAGCCACACTTGAAACTTTGGACTGAAAAAACAACCTGTTAGGGAAAAACTAGCAGGTTTTAAAATTAAAGCATGCTCCTCTCTCCTTTAGAAGAGAAAAATACAATGAGGAGATAACTCTCCAATACAATCTAAACTGAGGTGTAGAAGAGACAGAGACCTATTTCGGAAAGTATATAGAGACAACTTTAGGACTGTGAAAGAACAAGGATAAGCCAGAAAATATAGGAAAACTATTTCTAAGCAACATGAATTTACAGTTGACTAAAGCAACTAATGTTTGGACCTGTGAAAGAACAGCAGCTCTCCTTGGACTCACACTGACAGCAAGACAGACATTGTAAGCCTCTGTCATAACACAGGATGTCCCGCAGATCACAGATACATCCTTGGCTCATGGATGCTAAATGTCTCCAAAATCAAGGGAAAAGTGTCACAAACACTAGGAAATGGACTGACATGGTTTGGTGAAAATTACTTGTTATGTTCTTCAGACTTGTACTGTTCTGGCACATTTACTTATGAAGAAAGCAAACTAACTACCTTAACTGAACAGGGAATATCTGACTGTAAGAGGTAGGATGTTCATTTACAAGTAGTATGATGCTGTAGCATAAAGATCTCCTTGAAGGTCTAAGAGATTTTTTAATCGTACATAGAATAGGCCTATGTCTTGCAGTTGAGTCCACATATAATACAAATGGAACAGCTTTAGCTTCCCAAGAGGAACTGTCAGTCTGACATAATCACAATTCAGCATGTGTCTACTGCCAACATCTGAGGCAATGCCAGACATAGTCACCGCAGTAGACTGGCAAAGAACAACCAGGAGAGCAGCTTCCAGTTTTGGGGAAGTCTAGCAATGGTAGGGTACAGTATAATTAAAACTAAAAACAGCAACAAATAAAATTCTGTTAAGTAAAGACCATCTCTTCTCTGTGCATGTTACATTCGAGTGTCCCTGGTGGTAAGTTTTCTTTCCCATGAAAGTAACTCAATTCCTTTCCTCAGTCACAGCAGAATGCTGCTCCCACTGCACATCTGCACAGCGCACTCTATACCCAGATATGGACAGTTGGTACTCTTGTGAGGTCTGCTGTATTTTATACAGATTAAGCATTGTCCTTGGTACTCTGAAACAGGATGGACCTCTTTTCCTATCTTGTTTCATTTGTAGAGAAAGCACTAAGCATGTAACTGTCACCTCTAGGAAGGACAAACAGTTTAAAGAGATGAGCTTCTGCAAAATGTAGCAAAGCTTAAAAAAGAACACCACCACCCCCCCAACAAGAACACAAAAAATAAGTCAAATTCCAGCAATAAAAATATAGTTTGGCTCAGTAACACAATGGCTCCCTCTGTAGGGTGACACCTTATTCAGATAAAAAATGGTTTTGCTATATAATTGATGCACATCTCAAGCAGTTTCCAATGAAAGCTGACATTCTTAGGACCAATGAATCCCTTATGTTCAGATATAACCTTGTATTATGTGCAAAATAAATGTATGGATATATTAGATTTAAAGTACATGCCAATGCTGTCTCACTTTACATCATGCTCTTAAAAATTTCTGTAGGTATCAGTTCAGTTCCTTTCCCCATTGCCAAGTTGATGCTATCTTCACAACCAACCTTGCAATAAGGTAGAGATCTCAAGTATGCTTTGCTTCCCTCTTTACTCACCAGAATCCACACATTTGAGCCTTTCTATTAGAAAAGAGTACAATCTTGATGAAAGAATTTTAAAACTGGTTGAAAAACAGAAAAATAGGAACATGGAAGGGCCTCCTCTCAGAAAAAAGCAATGCTTTGTTAGTCTAAAAATTCAATTTCAAAGAAGAATAAATGTCTAGATAAAGAAAGGAAGACATGGTTACCAAATTTTCTGTATTTGACATTTTAGAGATAATTTCTGTTGTTGTTCATTATCTTTCTGAGAAAGACATGATCATTTATATGCCTCTTTGTAGTGTTTCAAGGACCAGTTATTAGGAGATGATGTTTAAAAGGTAAGGCTTGGGACATACTGTTCCTGGGACACGTTCTGCCCGCTTCAGGCAGCAACATGGCCTTTTCTAATCACTGATTTCTCATTTCACCTTGGACATTGGCAGTATATCATCTCCCAAATTTCTTTTAAAAGTTGTCTTTTACAATAATACCCTGATCTGGATGTATAAGATGTAGTTAAAGAAAACTCAGAGTAAATATGATTATTATTCTATCACACATTATTGCAGCAATAGGTATCAATAAGCTATTTCAATACAGTTATCAAAGCAAATGCTCCCCACTGTCAGTACATTCCATTGCAATTCTCTGGAAACATGATATGCTATTAACTTTAATAGAAGTAGCTTCAGGGCAGGAGAGAGACAACTATATCTAAGCTTTTACTCAAAATTTTAAATACATCTAATATGCGTGAGTTAGACTACCTTGTATAGCCGTAAATAGCTACGTTCCTTGAACTATTTATTTACTGAGCATCTCCAAACACTGGTATATACTCTTAAACATTGTAAGTGTGGACTCGTCATATGGCTACCATCATCTCCTCACACTAGAAGAAACATCAGGCATTGTTCTAATGTTTTTTAAAAGAATAAAAAAAGTCCTCCTACACCTTCCCTCCCCGCCCCCATCCTACTATCCCTTCATTTAAAAGCTTTCAGGCAACTGAAAACCATACATAGTTCTCTGACTTCTGAAGTTCCGTTGTTTTCCAATAGATTCAAAGAACACACTTATTCTACATCTTTACAAAGCCACGAGCCATGATTAATTGAAGCCATCATATGAAACGGAGGTGTAGACTGGTATTGCGTGATATATGTAGATGCTGTACTAACACTATCTACCCAAAAGATTAGATTTTAAGCTCCGTGCTGAAAGAAGGTTCAGAAGTGGACAGAAATTCTGTATTTTACCTCTAGGAAAATAATTAGAATTCACATTCAACAGCCCATCAAGCATCATTTAAGCTCTCCTCAGACCCAACTGGCAGACATGTTACTGAAAAGGTGCTAAAATAAATGAGTATTTAGCATAAGGAAAGAAAATATTGCCTGATTGTGTAAGTGCTTCTTTCTGAAGGCTTCAGCATGCTTTAGAAAAGAATAATTACAGATGGAATTTGCACACTGTTCAAGCTATCAGCCATGGCCCATCCCATGTACTTAATGCACACCTCACACTAGCACAGCAAACCACGTGAAAGGCACAGTGTATTGAGGGTGTATTGATGCAAGTCAGTTAGATAAACCATGAAGACAATGGGATCTGTGAAGATGAAGAGTATTTTCTCATTTCTGTCTCAGATCCAGCTACACCTGGAAGCTCACAAATGTAATAGAAATTCAGTTAACAGAAATAAAGAGGAGGGTGGCAGCAGGCCTGTTAAGCAGGGTTTAATAATTCTACACTATACTCTGGTCTCAGGCTCAATCATCTATCTATAAAAAGATAGACTGGTGAAAGATAGCATGGCTAACTGGCATGCATACACCTCATTCTCCCGCAGAGCGGACCTCAGGCTGCTTTGGGAATTAACAGATAGAATTTTACCTTCACTTGTAGAAAGTTTCAGCAAGGTAAAAAGTGGATTTAGAAGCACTTTAATATCCTGCTCCAGCACCATACCTACACAACCTATATAACCCGCCTCCTACCTGGCTGCATTCTCCAGAATGTGCAAAGACACAAGCGTCTCAAATTATCACTGTGACAGGCCAGATTTCCTATTATTTACAGATATCTACTTCCCATCATTTTTTCAAAGACAGTATGTGCGCTATAAACAAAATATAATAGACATGAAACCGTGAAACTTCCCATACGCAAGGAAAAACGTGTAATGAACACGGGTTTTCAGGCGGCCAGGCTCACCCCTCCCGCAGCAGGCACCGGGCTGAGCAAGCCACCAGAGGGAGCGCGAACCCCGCCGAACACGCACGGACACGCGAGGCAGCAGAGCCAGGCGCGGGCGGCAACAGGCTCGGCATCAAACGCTCATAACCCGCATTCTAATTTGTGCTGAAAATCAATTTCATTTCCTCTTCAGCTTTAACGCGCTACAAGTAATTCTTCAATACTAATCTGGTAAGGGAGGGGAGAGAGCGAGCGAGCATGAAAGGCATTCACGATGTTCATCTTCAGCGGGATAAGCGAAAGGCAGAGGCCAGTCAGAGCAGCGGGCAAAGCAGCCTTGGGTGTCAGACAAGCGGGACCAAAAGGCTGCAGCGCTTGCCTGTGGCAGGAGAAAAGGCTCATCAGCTGTGCAGTTCTCCCTCCTGCTTGTGCTGCCACTGAGGGAGGGACTGGGGCACATGCAAGTACGGGTCCAGCTTTAAAAGGGGCACCTACTGCCAACCTTTAATAGCAGCAGGTTATTATGGGCATCGCCACCCTCTGGGACTGTTCCAGCCTCATCCCTTCCTCCTCTTTTCCTTTATGAGACACACACACAAAAAAAAGGCTCCTTAACTGTGGTGAAATAGACTGACAAAAGAAATACCTGACAACAGATTTTTCAAACCAATTTTTAAACTGGTATTTTAAACCGTATTTCTATCCGGGTCAAATATGTGTTTGTGAATTCTTCCGCCATCATAGTCAGATTTTTCTTCTCTCTTACCTCTGAAAATTATACAGTCAGATTCCATTCTTGAGCTGAAGGTTGTTTATGTAAGCCAAGGATAAATGTATTCTTAAAGGCTGTTCTTTCTGGATGGTTTAGCACAATATAGTGCTTGAATATCCATTTCACTTAACTGTTGCAGTATTCTAGCAGGAAACAGCAGCAGGATACTGCTGTTATGCAAAGGACAAGAGCACAAAGTATAACACTTGTGAATAACCATCTCCTGACTGATGTAATGATTGTGATAAAAGACATCTCTTAGTAGTATAAGACCCGATTCTTCTGCATGAAGTCAGATACATTCAGCATAAATCTAGCTGCTTCTGGGAGCTGAAAAAGGAAGTTGGCCACAAGGCTGTGGAGCAGATCTGCACCACACATCCCACAGTTTCTTGCCCCCATGGGATCCAGGGCAGCAGCAGCAGCCCCTGCACTGGCAGGTCAGTGGACACAGCTTCAGGATTCACGACTGCCTCAGAACACAGGGCGAGAGGGGATCCTTTCCCCAGCATGAAGGAGATGCAGAAATGCCTCACAACAGAGTCCTGACGCACCAGCTGCTGGGAGGCAATTTAACTGAGGCTCCTGCATTTGCAGGTTACAAATAGCATTCTACCTAAATCATCATATGTATTTTTCCAGTAACGCATGAAATCAATGAAACATCATTAAGGGAAATTAATTGGCTCTGAGGCTATCATGGTACTCAGCACACTTGCCACTTCTCTTTGCGTGACAGGATCATGAAAGTTCTTACCAACTAGTTTATTTAAAAACTTCATAAATAATGTACCCTTCTCATCTCTTCTTATCCTTTTGCCCTTCACACTTCCTCCTTCTCCTCTTTCTTAGCCTGCAGTTCTATTACTTTAGGAACAGCTAATGGTCCAAATGTTAATGCTAACCATCTTCCTCTTCCATTCCCTGTAATGGGAGAGAAAGGTCCTGCGTAAGTCTCTGCATTTCCACTGTAATAAACTAGCCAGTTGTGACATCTTCAGAATAGACCAAAGACAAACCTGAAATTTTTAAAATATGTAATAAATCTGTAAATAACCTGGTGATACACAAAGACTGACTGTTACAATACTTAAATGGTGTAGCAGAGTGTGAATTTTGCATCAGTGCTGCAGTTACCCACAGAAAATAGTTAAGCTTAAAAGATCAGTAAATAGGACTGCAGCATGCTAACTTCGCATGGCCACATTTAAAAAGGTAGTGATACTTTACAGGCTATAAGAAGTTACCTCAAACAGTTCAGAAAATAATTATCATTTTAGGCACCAATTTGGACAAAGTAGTCAAGACAACAAATTTACAACAATTTTTACTATTTAGTTTTCTTATATGGTTACATAGTGGTTAGTGTGCTATGTATTGTAGTGGTAAATGTTGCACCTCATTTATTTAAAAAAATCATACTGTTATTGTTAATTACTCAAATTTTACCTTCATGAGTCTGAACAATGGATTATTTCTCTTTACAGACCCTATACGTGTTCTTTACAAAGGTCAACTGGAATCCTGAAATGCTATTGTTTTCTCAGGGCCTAACGCTACCCTTCAAGCTGTATCCAACAAGTGCTGATACCAAGCCATCTCCCTCTCGGGGCGGGGGAAAACGGGGGGGGTGGAATATTTTGCCAAGAACACATATAAATAAGGTACATTCAATCACTCATTGAAGGCTCAATATACAGAACATACTAAAATGCCAAACACTGTTAAAAGGATGGAATCATTATGTGGAATGCTAATGTACATCTTTCTCCATTTAAAAATATAAGTATGCATAGGTGTAGTGATCACTGGCTGAAAATGCAGTTCCTGACATTGCAATGAACATGCTTTAGTAATGGCAGATCTTTGACATGGTAAGACAATTTATCTATACATTTGTAGCAAAACAAAAATAACAAATACGAAAGAAACAAAAACCAAGTATTTATCATGTATTTTCTCTTGGATTATATCACAGAATTACAGAATCGTTAAGGTTGGAAAAGACCTTTAAGATCATCAAGTCCAACCATCAACCCAGCACCACCACACCCACTAAACCATGTCCTGAAGTGCCACATCTACACAGTTTTTTGAATACTTCCAGGATGGTGACTCCACCACCTCCCTGGGCAGCCTGTTCCAATGCCTGACCACTCTCACAGTAAATAAATTTCTCCTGATATCCTGTCTAAGCCTCCCCTGGCGCAACTTGAGGCCATTTCCTCTTGTCCTATCACTAGTTACTTGGGAGAAGAGACCAACACCCACCTCACCACAACCCCCTTTCAGGTAGTTGTAGAGAGCGATAAGGTCTCCCCTCAGCCTCCTCTTCTCCAGCCCAAACAACTCCAGTTCCCTCAGCCACTCCTCATAAGACTTGTGCTCCAGACCCCTCCCCAGCTTCGTTGCCCTTCTCTGGACACGCTCCAGCAACTCAATGTCCTTCTTGTAGTGAGGGGCCCAAAACTGAACACAGGATTCAAGGGGCGGCCTCACCAGGGACAAGTCCAAGGGCACACTCACTTCCATACTCCTGCTGGCCACCCTATTTCTGATATAGATTTAATACTGATACATGATTTCATCTAAAGACAAAAGTGGACTCTGGATGTACTTTTAAAGATGGCACAGAGCCAGTTTACCAGTGCTAAAGCTCTAGCAGGGTGCACATACAAGGAATTTGCCTCTTGAAAAGCACAGGCACAAGCACAAAGTCAGTCACTTATTCTGAGTTGAGGTCACTCCCTGCACCCAGGAACTAGCTGAAGGCTTCTGCATTTAGACCCTGATTTTTTCTATTTATTTTTGAAGCTTAAGTCTTGACTGCAGGACCAGTGGTTACAGTGCCAACTGTTATTCAGCATGATTCCCTTTATACCTCTCAGAAGATTTGACCCCAGAGGACGCAAGTGGTTTCTTAACTTATTTTCTTACAGCTTTCAGAGAGATGGAAAAGCTGCATGTTGCAGATCCACACTGCCCATTTAGCAGACTGAGGCAGAGAAATTACACCAGTGCAACAGATATGGTAGAGAACCAGCTGCCATAATTCAAAATTAGTTCTCTAACTTAACTCACCCAGTGCTGAGAGGAAGCCATGTCTGGGGCAGAAGCCTGTGACCATTTGGTACCAACACCACTTGCAAAGGTGAGAGGGAAAAAAAAAAAAATCTCTATCTGTTCTGTTTACTGAGTTCCTAGTAGACAATCATTACTCACACTGCAACTTAGGCCAAAGTTACCCTGCTCTTCTCTAACTGTTACTTTCACCAGAGTGCCAGAGCAGGTTCAGGATCAATACAGGATGACACTCCTGGTTCATGTACAGAATAAATGGATGCAAGATAAAACACATATCTTAAAAGAAAAATTCCAATCCTCCCTTTTCACTGACCTTTTTTCATTGGTGCTTTGATTTGCATGATTTTCTTCACTATGTAGCTCAGGGGTCCTGCCAGCTAGCCCTGAGAGAATGGCTTGCTGAGTACACAGAGACAGATTTTCTGGAGGCTTCTGGTTTAACCATAACCCCAGTCATTTTTGACACCACTTTTCCCACCCCCCACCCCACAAAGGACCAGTTCAGACCAAGTCAGCTGCAGCCAACTTCAAATGCTCCTCCTTGTTCCGTGATAATTCTGCATGCTGGGAATGCTGGCAGTTTAGGTGTCAGAGGATAACTGGAAGGAACCTCAGGAAATCACTAGTCCGACTTGTTCCACTGCTTGGCTGTCCTCAGGGTGAAAAAGTTTTTCCTTGTATGCTATCAAAATCTCTCATTTCAGTTCATGCTCATTATCTGTGATTCTTCCACTATGAAGTGTCCTGAGGAGCCTGGCTCCATCTTGTTGAAAACCTCCCCATCTGCCAGAAGGCTGCTATTAAGTTCCCCTGAAGATGTTTCATCTCCAGGCTGGTCAAGTGCAGCTCCTCCATCGTCTCCTCACAGGCCAAGTACTACAACCCCTGACAATCTTGGGGGACTCCACTGAAGTCACACGAGTCTATAGAAGTCTGTCTTGTATTGGGGTCCCAAAACTGGATGCAGTATCTAGATGTGGTCTAATGAGGGCTGAGTTGAGGGCATAATCACTTCAGACTACTGGCTCCAATCCTCTCAGTACAGCCTGGGATGCTGGTGCCCACCCTTGCTGCCAGGGCACACGGCAAGCTCATGCCCTGCTCACTGAGCAACAGGACTCCACATCCTTTTCGACAGAGCTGCATCCCAGGCAGCCAGGGCCCAGCTTGCTGTGCTGCAGCATCGTTCTTCCTTCCTAAGCGCAGGACTTTTCAGCGAGGGCACGTGCACTCTGTAACATTTCTGTCAGCGCATTGCTCCAGCCTGACCGAGTTCTCCCAAAAGACAATCCTACAATATGCTTTAAGAAAATTCAGAGTAGACACATCCGTCAGCAATTTTGGCACAGATGCAGAGGTTTCAGTACTGTGATCAAAACTGAACTGCCTGCGGAGCTTCAGGGGCAGAATCCCTTCAGTATTTCACAGCTTCAGAATGTAGTTTCCTTTGGCAGCCCACAGACACTGCCACTGAAACTGGTCTCCAACCTAAACAGTCTACTGGCTGAAGTCCATCTCATTCTCATGTCTCTTTAGCTCATCCCTATAGTGGCTTTACTTGGATGACATTTACTTCTGTCCCATTGTGTTTACTGTTGTCGTCTATTTGCTGAGTGTCATCACTGGTGATGATAAAAATTATAGAGGAAGAGCTGAAAGTCACTTTCTTCTTTGGCCTGTCCCCTGCTTTCTGAGACATAACTATTGGTCGTATTGGTTTGTCATTTCCTGTTGTTGGTGTCTCTTTCACAGTCCTCTGGAATCTCATCAGGCGAAAGCACAGGAGTTGCAAAAGACATCGTCGAAACTGCAAGAAAGAATAAATAGAACGAAGTTACAACTTCCTGTGCATTCACTTCCAAAGCGTTCACTATCACGTATGATCCAGTGGAGACATCAGTACAGTAAACGGCTCAAGATAACAGATTTCTGTATATCTCCACCTTGTTCTGAGTTAGTTTCAGTGCTGTAACAAACATGGTGGCTTTTAGTGGATACTTTTTTCTCCACGCCAGAGCCGAGCAGGATCACCTAGCCAGTAGAGGGCACTGAAATGCAATTTACTATTTACCAGCAGCAAGACCTGCAATCGACAACGTACAAAGGACTAGGCTCCAAAGTGTGCTAAGTATCATTCTTCTGTTTAAAACAAAAAAAAACCCAAACCACAACACATTTGATCTACCAGGGGATGACTTTTCTCAGAAATACTTCACGGGAGGATGTAGAGGGAAGGAACAAGGGGAGGGAGGGGATACAAAGTGATGTTTCCTTCTTTTTAAGTAACTCCAGGGTCTAGAATTTTAACAAAAGCATTGAGTGTCACAGATGTAAAGTGAAATTTCAATGGTTGGTAACACAGAACTAAAGCATTGCCATTAAATATGGAAGGAACAGAAGTCGTCTTCTTTTAAAAATCCATAAAAAGAGACATGCCTGGAATGTATGAAGAGGATTTTAAAAATCCCACAACAAATGGGGTGGGGGACAAACAACCCACCTTTTCTCTGAAAAGTGAGTAGGACATCTTTCTCAACAGCCTTCCATTTAGCTGTGTTAAGGATTATTCTGTATTATCCTGCACGGCCAGTGGCTTCCCCCCCACCCCCAGCTATTACGCAAGAAGCTTTCTGCCACACCAGTTTGGAGCAAGGTTTTGTTATAGGAAATTAATCCTACTCTAACACAGGGGAGCCATTAGGTCCTGCCGGGAAGGGGACCTAGAAAGTTACAAAATGATAAAGATAATCTGGTGCAAGAGAATGGTCATGTGGAAGCCTTGAAGATTTCAGAGATAATGTGGTACCTCTGAGTAGCATAGAAGTGAGAAGGCACAAGCATGTTAGAACATGTTAGATAGAAGGAGTTGTAAAACCAGTTTTTCTCTAGTATCCTTTCTCTAAGGGCAAAATAACACAGAAAATAAGAAAAATATTACCATTTTGGTCTTAATCTGGAATTAGAGGTGAGTGAGAAGTACTTCACAATGCATCTCCAAAAAGTGTATTCAGCTGATTCGTTCTTATCCTGGCATTGTGCCTGGTACCAGTTTGATTTGCTTCCAGATATTAAAACCTACAAAATCTTTTTCAGATAAACTACTCAGCCTGACATCTAGGTACAGAGCCAGTGCCACTATTAAAAAAAAAAAAAATTGCGCTCTGTTGAAAAATACTTTTTGAACATGACTGTTGTTAGCTCCCCATATCCAGGCCAGCTCCGGTATCATGCAGCTGTGGAACTTTGGATCACCTTGCTGTGAAATGAGCTGTGGGAGAAGAGTTGCAAGATGCCACATTGGGAACAGCATCTAAGATAACCCTTGCTCTCGGTCCTGACCTGAGCTGCACTGCAGCCTTTGCCTGGCTGCCCACCTGGCTATCAGACCCACTGACTTGGCTGCCTTGTCCCTACAGACTGCAGGCTGCCAGTCCAGGCTGCTGCCCAGCAACTGGAAACTAGTGTAGTAAGTCACAGAAAATTCCATCTCTATAATGAGCTAAAAGGTAATGAAAACCCAGAGAAATCCTTCTAGCAATCATTCATGGTTTTTTACCCTTTGTCAAGTGATCCTATTAAACTCCAGATATCTTTATACCACCTTGGCTTCATAAGTTTAACTGGAAGTGTAACATGCACATTGTAGTGTTGTGGGTTATAGTGAAGATATTTTAATGTCTAAATAAATTCACCAAAACCTCTGAATGGAGTTGATGTTTATAGTACTAATGATTTACAGAAAGATGTACAGTTTTCTAGGTTCCATGAATTTGACATGCCACTGATAACTCCAAATACTTCGATTCTCTTTGCTCTGTAAAGCACTGAAATGAGCTAGCTACCACCATTAAATCAGCAGCCTACTTTTCATAATGAAGACTACAAAAACAGACCAAAAAAAACCCCAAACTTGTTTCTCATAGATAATGTCTTCTTCACAGTGTATAATTTGTCTCCAAAAAACATTTTACTCTTACCCACATGAGACCCTGGCTTTGAATACAATGAAGCTCTGAGAAATGTAGTATTTGAAACACTATGCTGAGCTGTTCAACCCTTGTGTTGCCATAACAGAAAAATCAGAGGCAAGTTTTTTTCTTCCTAAAAAATAGACACCAGATATCCTGAATTTTCTCTGATGGAGTTCTGTTGTGCTAAGGGAGTGATTCAGATGAGATTTTCTAGTTGTAATTTATTTCACAAGTAAACTGTTAGAACTAGACATACTGTGACACTCCTTCCCCTCCCTTTCATGTGAGTGCACATGTATGAATTTAGACATTTAAAATACAATTTCTGATAAGGTAGTTAAGCACCATCAGGGATTTTAATTCTACTAGGTCTTTACCATTTACCCTAGTTGTTCAAATTAAAAAAAAAAAATTCTAAGCTTTACAGATTAAAGTAAATCAGATCTAAATCCTACATCTATGGTATTGGCTACCAATTACTCGAATAAGAAAGTCTTTCATGTACCTACCTTTCTACTCATGAAGATATAGATTACTGGATTATAAGCAGTGCTTGACTTGGCAAAGAAAGATGGGATGATAGCTACTGTTGGAGTTACAAGGTTGCTATAGCCGTATGTTACCAGGAGGGAGACCACTGCATAGGGCATCCAACAAATAAGGAATGTGGAGATCATTAAGAAACACATTTTAGCCACCTTTTTTTCATATTTTAGAAGTTTGATCACTTGAACAGTCTGGAAATCTTCCACACAGCGAAGCTGTAGAAGAAAAAGATAAAATGATAAAGTAAAATAGCTCTATATTTTATTTGAATCTGAATACTTCTACATTTATTTATAAATAAATAATTCACTAATTTAGTTTTAGGCACAGACATTATACACTTTATATTGTGAACGACAATTCTTGAAGTTTATATCAAGCTTCCCAAAGTTTTATTGTGTATATCAAATGTAAAAATATAATCTGAGGAAAAATAGAATAGCCAATCTACTGGAAAACAAATCCAGTGATGTAACAAAACATGCTGCACTTATAAGTATTTTAGAAAACTAACTTGCCCTCATCCACTGGCATAAGCAAGTTCAGCCTACATTTAGTGGTCCTTTGTCTGACTAGTTAGACAATCCTGTAGATGTGTCATTAGCAATCTTCAGAGGGAAGAAAGTTTCATAAATAGATTTCTCTGTACTGCTCTGACAGTTTGTTACCCTAAAATGATGAAATCTCTATTTAAAGCAGAATACTATGCAGCATGTTCACAGTGTTATCTGAGTGAGTCGTGAAATGAGGAGAGGATGGGACATGCACATGAGCACTCTCCATAACAGTTATCAGTTGTGCCAATACTGTTGAACACATACTTGAATGGGTCCAGACTAATTACCCACAAAATATGAAACATTAACACTTTCTGATAGTAAAGATCTTGACTGAATTAAAACAGGTTGCCTTAACATGGAAAACTGTTTCAACAGGGCTTAATCTCCACTGGGAAGAGTTTTACAGGGTTATGTTCTCAAGCGTGGCAAGGGAGAGAGAGAGTTCTTTAATCGGGAGAACTGCAAACAGAGTTTTCTTTTTCCCCTTTTTCAAAGAAGGATCTGATTGGATTAGTGAGCATAAGCAGTTCCCTAACCTGCCTCTCAGTAAAACTACACAACAAATAGACCTTGGTAGCTCTAGGTTGGTTATCCTCCAACCCGACATCCTTTCTAGTGGTGTCTGACATGGATGAACGTTAAACATTCAAGAGTTTGAACAGGAAGCAAGAGTGAAAATTTAGACTCTGATCCATGCTTAATATACAGCATTAACATTTTTCACTGAAAATATTACATTAAGAGAAATCTTATTTGAATTAATTTACCATTCTTACTGCATATAGAATATGTCCATAGCAATAGGCCATGATCCCAACAGGTGCTACTAGACAGCCAAGGAAAAAAAGGAGCACAAATGAGGCATCATTGGGGTCTTTTGACTTCCAGTCCACTGAGCAACCTAATCCATGAATTTCCAGTGTGTATCTGTTCCAGCCCAGAAGAGGTGCTCCAGTCCAGGCTAATGAGTAGAGCCAGATGTAAGTGATAGCCCGCCAAGACCAAGAGAAGTCAATCACTTTTGCATGGACTACTCGAATGTAGCGTTCATAGGCAAGAACAGTGAGAGTCATAATTGAAACAATTCCTGTAAGAAAGATAAAGAAAGTCAATTAAATCATTCACAAACATGGCAAATTGGACTGAAGTTCTCTTGATAAATGTTTCCTTTGCTAGCAGGTTAACTCAAAATCAGCTAGCTCATATTATGAGTCTAATACCAATAAGCTTTTTGCGAAACACCCCATTACTCACTAACCCAAACAGTATCACTAATTTCAAAACTACTCCAAGTAGGGTGCTGCCAGCTGACCCACAATGTACGATGCCCAAGAAAGAGACCAAGCTAATACTTCTTCCTGAACATTACTGCATTAAGTGAGAGATCATGCTCCAAGGGTTTTTTGTTGGAAATTGTTGTGGGGGGTTTTTTTTGGTCGTGGTGGTGGGGTTTTTTGTTGGGGTTTTGGAGGGGGAGTGGTTTTTTTGTTTTTAAGAAAAAGCTGCCATATAAAAATGAGGTAATCAGCAATAACAAAATCTGTTAGAAACCTAGGGAATCAGAGTTGAGACTGAAGTCAAAGAAAGCCTTCAACAACTGAAAGCATAGTTATGCACTTTTAACGTGAACAAAATGACTATGAGAATTCCAACTGCTTTCAAGATTTTTCTGGAGGTCTTTGCATGCCAAAGAACAACCAGGAAAGCAGAGTGTAACGTTGCTGAAGGAGTCCCATCCGGAAGACACTGGGTTATTTTGAGTGTCCTTTCCTATCTTGCTGCTATCATAAAAATATCACAGTCTTTGTTTCAATTATTTATTTGT
>NW_010541187.1:40246-57880 GCF_000687285.1 Phaethon lepturus | reverse complement strand
GGGATGGAGATTCTCCTTGCCTCTCTTTTTGTTGTTAATATATTTGTAGAAACATTTTTTGTTATCTTTTATGAGTGTGGCCAGACTGAGCTCTAGCTGGGCTTTTGCCTTTCTAATTTTGTCTCTGCTTGACCTAACGAGATCCTTGTACTCTTCTTGAGTTGCCTGCCCCTTCTTCCAGAGGTGATAAACTCTCCTCTTTTCCCTGAGTCCCAGCAAAATCTCCCTGTTCAGCCAGGCTGGTCGCCTTCCCCGCCAGCTCTTCTTACGGCACATGGGGACCGCCTGCTCCTGCATCTTGAAGATTTCTTCTTGAAGACTGTCCAGCCTTCCTGGACCCCTTTGTCCTTCAGGACTGTCTCCCAAGGGACTCTGTCCACCAGTGACCTGAACAGGCCAAAGTCTGCCCTCCGGAAGTCCATGGTAGCAGTTTTGCTGACCCCTCTCCTTACTTCCCTCACAACTGAGAATTCTATCATGTCGTGGTCGCTAAGCCCAAGACGACCTCTGACCACCACATCTCCCACCAGTCCTTCTCTGTTCATAAACAGCAGGTTAAGCAGGGCACCTCCCTGGTAGGCTCAGTACCTATCATGAGAACGGGCTGCCCAGGGAGGTGGTGGAGTCATCATCACTGGAAGTATTGGAAAAACATGTGGATGTGGCGCTTCAGGACATGGTTTAGTGGGCATGGTGGTGTTGGGTTGGTGGTTGGAGTTGATGATCTTAAAGGTCTTTTCCAACCTTAGCGATTCTGTGATGAGCAAAGTAAATTTAGTAACACAGTAATAGCAACTTACCACCTAAAGAAAACCCATTTCAAATACTGCAGATGGTAGTTCTTACACCTTTCACAAAGAACGGCACTTTCTAGATACTGATGAATAAATCAGCATAAAAATAAAAGCAGGTATGATATGTTTAGATATGTTGCAATTCTTGCAACTAAGCAATCATTTATTTAATTATTTATTTATGTGCACCCTGCATTTAATCTTGTGAAAATTTTACCATGAACTGAACCAATGAATCTCCTCAGTTTACTTCAGGGATTATTCCACACTTTGAGGAACTGAATAGAGTTGCGCAATGTTCAGGAACACTTTTTCTCCCCCAAAACTGCATTCTATTTACACCACTGCAAACAACTCCTTCCTTTCATTCTTCCAAATACTTCCTTCAAAATAACTGTGAATTGTTGTCTTATTTGGTCACTTCATGATGGTTGTTTGGCAAAAGCTCTTTTAACCTTTCTTTTGAAATCAGTCCCTATGGTACCATAAATGTTGTTTTTCTCTTAGATCCACCCCCTTTGACATAATACTTTGGACAGGACTTTGGATCCTTTTTTTAGTTGCAGGGTCACCAGTGTCATGTAAGAGAGAGTCATGTAGACGATAGATATCACTAGATAGGCATAAGAAATATATGCATTGTAGAAATAAGTACATGTAATCACTACACTCACAGAAGACTTTAACTCATTATAAAATAAAATACTTCATAATTAAAAGAAAATATGTGTAATAAAGGAATACCATATTCAGTGGAAGTTTCCTTCCTGCCTACAGCTGGAAATTCATGTATTCCGTAGAGATATTTTAACTAATTGGCTCTCAAGTTTACAAGACAAAAGGGAAGTATAGTTTTTCTGCCTGATTGCCAGAGATTTTATTCAGGGCCTGAGAGACAAATGTATTCATGTAAGTCATGATCCTGTGCGTGCTTCCTTAGTGTGCTGTGCCAAGACTGATGTAACAAGCTTTGGGAATCTTCACTGAAGACCAAAATGTGCTAATAGAGATCTGAGATAGCAGCCTTCATCCTGACAGTCTGGCAAGATGCCTAGGAGAATTCACTATATCTGCTGGGAGAGCTACAGATATTCTCTAAAGAGTGAGTGGTTTCCTGAAATCTGGCCAAAACCACATCAGTTAGTTTTTACACAGATTTCAATTTCATTTGTAGCTACACACTCACAGGGAGGGACCTTGTGTAATAAAAATTACCTAGAAAAAAATTAAAAATATTTTCTAGGATAATGTCACCAAGGCTTTTATTATAAAATGACAAACCTGACGGTCTGCTGTAAAAAGAATTACTTTAGTGAAATCCTGTCTGTAAACTGTAGTCACATACTATCCCTAGCAATCTAACGAGGACAGATTTGTAAGTAAACTGGTTATAAATGTTCCTTGGGCTACTTCTGTTTTCAGCAACTGCAACTGCAACTTTTTGGTTTATTTAGTTCTGTTGTACTGGGTACATGTGTAAACAAGCAAGAGTCAGCACACGGGCCTGGGATGTTACAGAGGATGGGATTCCTTCCAGATAAAAATATATTGTTCAGTTCTGTCATACTGACCTATAGTAGACTGACATTACTGAAACTGATCTTGTGATCCCGTAGCTTAGACACGAAATTCCTTCTCCCTCTTAACACACAAAATCCAGACCTACAGGAATATTATAAGCTCAACGAATGGGCCCATGTGAACCTCATGAGGTTCAACAGGGCCAAGTGCAGGGTCCTGCAACCTGGGTCAGGGCAACCCCCGCTGTCAATACAGGCTGAGGGATGAAGTGATTGAGAGCAGCCCTGCTGAGAAGGACGTGGGGGTACTGGTGGATGAAAAGCTGGACATGAGCCGGCGATGTGCACTCTCAGCCCAGAAGGCCAACTGTATCCTGGGCTGCATCCAAATCAGCATGGCCAGCAGATCGAGGGAGGTGATTCTGCCCCTCTGCTCTGCTCTGGTGAGACCCCACCTGGAGTCCTGTGTCCAGCTCTGGAGTCCTCAGCACAGGAAAGACATGGACCTGTTGGAGCGGGTCCAGAGGAGGCCACAACAATGATCAGAGGGATGGAACACCTCTCCTGTGAAGACAGGCTGAGAGAGTTGGGATTGTTCAGCCTGGAGAAGAGAAGGCTCCGGGGACACCTTATAGCAGCTTTCCAGTACTTAAAGGGGGCTTCTAAGAAAGATGGGGACAGACTTTTTAGCAGGGCCTGAAGCAACAGGACAAGGGGTAACGGCTTTAAACTAAAAAAGGGTAGATTTCAACTAGATCTAAGGAAGAAATTTTTCACCATGAGAGTGGTGGAACCCTGTCCCAGGTTGCCCAGAGAGGTGGTAGATGCCTCATCCCTGGAAACATTGAAGGTCAGGCTGGACGGGGGCTGGACGGTCAATCTGATCTAGTTGCAGATGTCCCTGCTCATGGCAGTGGGGTTGGACTAGATGACCTTTAAAGGTCCCTTCCAACAAACTATTCTATGATTCTATGATTAAACTATTTGGGGTGCAATCCTGGCCCTGTGAGGGTCCCTCCCAGGACAGATCATTCAGTGTCGATGACAATACCACGTTTTCTTAGCAGAGACCAGATTCCAGCCCTGTCTTCTATCTCCTGTTAACAGATTTTAATGTGATTTCAGAATGAAAAACACGTCACCTGGATGGGTGAAGGCAGGAAGGCAAAATAGAAAAATAATGGTCCATTTAGGGAAGCAATTTCTCCAGCATTTTTGTAAGATCATACATTATCAAAATCTTAAATCATAAGTGCTTAAAATTTCCATAATCCCACAGGAAAATTAAAGAACATAATTTTAAAACAGCTGAAATTAACTGGCAGTCATTGCCCTCAGCTTTCTTCAGACCAGACTTAGCATGGCTATCTTGTTTGCTTTGCAAGAATTTGTAAACGTGAAACTATACCATTTTCTATGAAGTCTGGGGTGAACACTCTAGTTTGTATTATAGTAATAAGCAGTCAACCACTCAGTGTTTGGTTTACAAAATAAATGTCTGACTGTTGTGGTATTTGCATTTTCTTCTATCCCACAATCTCTCTTTTATTTTTACTGTTGAAAGTAGCAATTAATAAAAAAAGTCAGTAACTTTTATGTGTATAAATATTCTCATTTTCCAAATAATAAATATTACAGGTTTTAAGGCAGCCATAGTTATATACTACTGCTAATCTGAATGCTTCTAGAAGACAGGTAAAATGGTTTGCAGTGTTTCTAATGGAGAAGCAAAGCCATTATCAGTAATTCTGCACAGAACAGAACGATACTCCTTTCTACCCTCTTGTAAGCAAGTAATTATCACAAAACCCACCAAGACTGGCACTTACTTGCAGTGTTAGTCTCAACAGAGACACCAAGGCTTGAATAAACTCAGGTCTTCGTCTGTGTCTGAATAATTTTCCAGAGCTGTGGTGGAGTTCACTGGCACTGGGAAGTTCTCACATCTGCAAACCACGGCTGTTCAGTAGGCCAACAAGGCATTTTATTTTCCAGTGGTGCAAATCCAACACTAAAATATGCAAAATTCCTAACCACAGCTATAGCTTAATGTAGCCCAAACTCTTTAAACTTCTAATATAAACATTTTCCTAAACCATATTTTTCTGCTCTTTCATAAGTGTGGGCTATTCTTGTTTTAATTTAATTTAAATTAAAAACAGAACTACAGGCTGCCATACAGACAAGCTTGTGGCCTGAAAGAGAGACAAGATTATCACTAGGAACACACAACCTACACAGTATGTTACTACAGCGCAAATCCCGACTTCCCTATCAAAGCCTCTCTCTCAAAGCTGTCGTACTGTTATATAGGGTATCAAGGGTGAAGCAAACAGCAGCAGATGGGGAAAAAACAGCAGCGACTGTCACCAGCCTTTTTCTTTTTGTGAACAACTTCTTACCACAGAAAGGAAGCAGCAGCCCAGCCTTTCTTTATTTTTCCTTTACTTTCCTGCTTTCTCAAGTGTGATCAGTCATACTTGGCTGATTTTTGCTACAAGGACTGTCAGAGCGGGGCTCACCTGTAGCTGCAGCAGAATGTTTATAGCAGATTAAATAATTTGAAACCTTAAGTAAATTACTTTAATGAAAATCAAAACAATTACAGATAAATATGGATTGCTTTCTAGCCTGTGTTTATACAATTAGCATAACACAGTTAAATACAAGATCATGCATGGGGGAATAAGGAATGTCACTCCTACTAACATAATTTGGGGCTGTAAAATAGCTAAAACCAGGTTTAGGATCTGGCTGAATATGAATTTTCGGTGAGCTATAGTAAGTGTCATCTTAAACTCTGAATGTGCACCCATAAAGCCTTGAAATTTTTAAAATACAAAATGAGAAGCATGATCTACTTTGCAAACAGAAGTGAAAGTAAGGGTCAGGATGAGCAGTGCAGGGCTGAATACCTGCACATACACACATAAACTGTTGCAGGCTGAAATTCTTTGTGAAAGTAAGTAACCCACTATTAAAATTTACATTATGGTGATGCAGAAGTAAGATTTTAAAACTTTCAGTCAAGACTGCGTGTGTTTTTAAGACATTATTAAAACACAAGTCAGTGTCTTAATGTAGTGAACACTGTATGAATTGAGATTAACATGCTGTGCAGACACTAGACAGGACTGCAGTGACTTTAAAAAGGGCTTTAAAAGTCTATTAATGTAAATCAATAGGTAGAAGCTATGCCCATTTTTATTATTCCCAATGTGCAAAATGCTTGATCTTAAAGGTGACGTTTCCTGAATACATCTGAAGTTCAAATGGAAAATATTAGCTGCTTGTGAGGTGAGATGTGGGGTAACAGCAGCATTCCACCACAGAAAAAAAGAAAGAACAGAAGATGAAAGTTTGAAAAATCCACATTAATATTTGCCTGCACCAGAAACAAGCTGTCATTTTCTGACCTCAAGGCATCTATTGTTTGTTATTGACTGAATTGATCACCGATATAAAAGAAAATCCAAATAATCCCATGGCAATCTTTAAATCCTCTCGATATAAGAGCCTAGCCTGGCAACAAGCTGTATGCAATCATGCAAAGCCAGTTCAGCTGAAAGAAAATATATATTCCACTCCTACGATGTCTCCAGTCTGCTGCCCTGCATTCAAGAAAGCCTTTCTACAAAGCTTAATTAAAAAAAAAAAGTCTTCATTTTCAGTGACAGCATTTGAGATTTTAAATAAAAGCATAGGTTGCAAAATAACTCAATTTCAGCCAGAGGGAGAGAAAACCCTTGATTAAAACAGCTTGAGCAGTCCTTCAGTAGCTGGAATTGTTCTCTACATACGAAAACTGTCACCCTTGCCTCCCACGTGTAGCAAGAAGATGGCTTTCTACAGCAAAGATGACTCAGGAAAGAGCGAGCCCTCAGCTTGGTGTCTCCTCGCAGAGTTCCTTGGAACTGTGAAACCCGTATTATGGAAATTTGTGACAGTGCCAAATCTGGCACCTAAGCACGGGAAAAGGACAGGAACCCCAGCATGACCCTTTGGCTAATGTTTCTGACTGGCTAACTCTGAACCCTCTTCCGAAGTAGCCCGTTCAGGCCTCCAAGTCCTCCTTCAGCAGCTAGGACCTGCTCTTCTGAGGGGTCAGCCTGATGACTTGCCCCAATAAACCTTTTGTCTTGTAGTCTGGAGTCCATATTCGAGTCCCTTGGCTGTGGAAGCATGGAGGAGAAAAAAAGAAAAGGTGTTCTTCACCGGAAGAGAGGCAATGCCTCCCGGGGACTAAAAGCCTGCCTTACTACCACGCCAGCAGCCGGTCCAGTGAGTGGCGAAATTGATTCCCGGTGCCTGGGGATTCTCTGTTGCAGTCTAGTGTCTGTGTTGCTGTGGTATATTTAATCAGTTCCTATATTCCTGATGAGCTGTTGCATTCTGCCCGAAAAAATTCAGAGTACTTGATGAAATCTTTCTGTTTTTTCTCCCCACCAAAACAAAGCAATAGTTTCTTTTCCTTTCTCTGGACGACTCCTGATTACTTTTTCCCTCTGGGTACTTTTTTCATGCTAATCTCTATGAAAAGAGACATGAAGCACTTTACTGTGCTGATCCTTGGAATGGCTGCGAGCCAGGTTAACAACAGACAACATCTCATAAAGATATAAGTAGGTAATGGGATTTATTTTGGCAACAGAGCAACATTTTTAAAGCATGTGACTTGTGGGAATGTAAAGTTCTATCACTGAGGGAGGCATCAAATAGACAGAAACATCTTTACTTGAAGGCAACAATTAGGTTTATTCCTTTATCACAGGAATTGCTGTTCTGTTCCATTTCTGAATCTAAACAGAGATATTCAATTCATAACTTCTCAGCTAAACACAGCTAGCCAGATCTTCTTGTGACTTAGACACATCGGATCTGTACTCTGCTCCGTCTGTTAGCAGGCTGGAATGCTAAAGCGCAGTGAAAGGACCATTCGTAACACTGCTGGGTGGACTGCAAAGATGTTGGGCAGAAAAGAAAAGGAGAAGTATGTTGGAGGTGCAGGTTTCCTTGCCTTGTCATGGCAGGCTAAGTGTGAAAAACAGAAGGAAAAGGAACTACTGCATGAAATTAAGCAGCCAGGGTAATTGCAAAATAACAGTCTGATAATTGCTAGGATGTCTGCTTTAGAACACGGTATTAGCAGACAACGCTGCCTTTTCATGACTCAGTACAATCTCCTGACAGGTACATCATAATGCATAATTATGATTACTGATTACGACAGTATTAGTATCTAGTAATTCATTACATGATTAGTAATTTATTGGTTCCCATCAGAACATTTTTTCCTTCCACTGAGAGTCTGACAAATTTTCAGCATGATGAGATATGTGTATATGGTCATATTGGTGTTGTTTGTTGACATATTCTACCAAGCTTTTTGTCACATATCAGATCTCTTTTTTTTTTGTACATAACAAAAATTAGCATAGTGAATTCTGAAATATACTTCAGTGAACCCCACATTGTAGATGAGAGAGCTCATGAGAGGACAGTAAACAGTCTTTCTTTCTACTGGTAATTTTATAATTGTACTACCCTGTATATGCAAAACATTTAATCTGTTTTAACAATATTACAACAGAATAAAGCAGACTTTTTGAGAAAATTGGTCAAATACACCAGCTTTTGATACCTTATTCTAGTTTCCAAACTAAAACCATGGAACAGTCCCAACATGCCTAAAAATTTCACTGTAAAATTACTGATTTGGTAAAAACTACAGGGAAAAAAGCATGGAACTAGTAGGGGATTAAAAAGAAAGTATAAGGAAAAATATTTTTAGATCATATAAAGACATACATTATGGCAGCAAAATATTATTTTACAAAACAAAGTTACTGAGTATGGGAGGTCATTCCCTATAAGACAACTTTAATCATACTGCAGCTGAATGATTCTTAGCTGTTATCAACCTAAAGGAATAAAGTCAATTTACCCAGTTTATTTCAAATATAACTGAAAATTTCTCAGCATATATCAGTATCAACCCAAGAGTTTTATTCTAAATGTCTAAACTTTATGGTTTGCTTTTTTTTTTATAACTGTTAGCAAACTTCTGGTCAATTAACTCTGTTGAACCTTGGCTGTTGTCTTGTTTGGACTAAGGCAAAGTTACTTACTGAAACAAAACGTTCTCTTCAAGTCTCTGCCTGCTTTAGTCTCATGGTAAACAAAAAAGTTGTTGAAATGTAAATATTGGCGTATTATTAGATTAGGCTTAGCAATTCAGGAACTGACTATGTCTGTTAAAAGAAGCATGCATGACTCATTTAAGTTACGAGAAAAATGTATACCAGTACTTTGCCAAACTAGTTTTATCTGAATTTGGAGAAAAAAGTAATCTGACTGCCCTAAAATTTTTATAGGATAGTGACTGAATACTATTCATCAACATTTTGGAAGAATATTTCAGCAGCCTGCTGGAAAATACATAAATTACCCTATTGCAGTTCTGCTTTTCTAGATTTGCCTTATCAAATACTCAAAGTCAAACTACAGTGAACCACAGCCAACTGCAACTTGAAAACGATTCTTAATTGTATATCTTAAAGTCCATCTTTAATTTCTCCCTTTTCACTGTAAGGCAACTTAGAATTCTATTCATTGTAATGATATTGTATCACAAAATGCTTTACTGTATGAAGTTGTGAAGAAATAGATGAATCTCAGGTGGATCTAACAAAGGAACTGACCCAGTGCCCTAGGGATCCCAACACTTCACCAAGGGATGAGATGGTTTAACCCCAGCCGGCAACTAAGCCCAACACAGCTGCTCACTCACTCCCTTCCATCAGGATGGGAGAGAGAATCCTTGTGGGTTGAGAGAAAGACAGTTTAATAAATAAAGCAAAAGCTGCGCACTTAAGCAAAGCAAAACAAGGAATTCATTCACTGCTTCCTGTCGGCAGGCAGGTGTTCAGCCATCTCCAGGAAAGCCGGGCTCCATCACATGTAATGTTTACCTGAGAAAACAAACGTCCCCTCTTCTTCCCCCAGCTTTATCTGCTGAGCATGACATCAAATGTCGTGGGATATCCCTTTGGTCTGTTGGGGTCAGCTGTCCCAGCTGTGTCCCTTCCCAACATCTTGTGCACCCCCATCCTACTCGCTGGTGGGGTGGGGTGAGGAGCAGAAAAGGCCTTGACTCTGTGTAAGCACTGCTCAGCAATAGCAAAAACCTCCCTGTGTAATCAACACTGTTTTCAGCACAAATCCAAAACATAACCCCATACTAGCTGCTATGAAGAAAATTGACTCTATCCCAGCCAAAATCAGCATATGATGTGAGTAAACAATGAATGTATACTCAAGTGCATTGGAAGACATGTCATGACTGGATCTATGTGAAGACATGAGGAAGTGAAGAAAGTGTGTAACAGCAGGCTGTATGTAAGTATTATGAAATTCCCATAAAAATTGGGAAAAAAAAGTTCATCACTAGGAGTTTTCAAATACACATTTGTGCTAAGAAGAATATGTATTTTTGTATATCCTTTCTGAGTATACATGTATTTTTTTCCCATCACCTAGAAGAAAACAATGAATAGATACTTAAATTCTATGTGTCATAATATTAAAGAACTTACTGAATCTACATGATTTGTTACCTCATTGTTTAGTTCCCAGAAAAGGAGTCTTCATGATGAGCGTGGTGAGACAGTGGAACAGGTTGCCCAGAGAAGTTGTGGATGCCCCATCCCTGGAAGTGTTCAAGGTCAGGTTGGATGGGGCTTTGAGCAACTTGGTCTAGTGTCCCTGCCCATGGCAGGGTGGTGGAAGTAGATGATCATTAAGGTCCCTTCCAACTCAAACCATTCTATGATTCTATGACAATCCTGCATAAAGTAAGTAACATGGATCTTTGATAAAAGCCTGCACCCTGGACTCTTCAGTCAATAATCTAAACAACACGTGTATTGAGAAGAAATCACTTGGAATTTACTTGGAAATGTGGCCCATTTTATTTTAACTGAAAAGCATTCATTATACAGTGCAAACAGTTCTTTGGTAAATTTACTGATTAAAACAAAAACAACAAAGACTTTGTTTTAGGTAACATTAAAAAAGAAAATAAATATGTAAAATTTGCAACATATTACAGCAATATTCTCACAGTGGATACTGAGGAAATGGTCATCTAGCCATTGGCCACTGTTTCAGAAATGTTGAAATCAATGCTGATTCTGCAGACACTGCAATAATACTGAATAAGTACAACCCATGACTGATTACATTTTAAACTGTGGATAAAGACCTGTTTTTCCTGAATGGTTTATACTCAGTTGGATGGCAGAAAATAACTCAATATTACACTTTTTTAAGCATATCCAGACTCCTAAGCCCACTTTATATACCATATGAATAAACAGTGAACAATGAAGAAAACCTCCCACTTTACTCTGGAGGCTGGAGAAAAGGAACAATCAGATATAAGGTACTATTTTATAATGTATAAATGGAAACTCTCTTCTCCTATAAGCGGAAATCTTGAGAAAGTTTATTTAATATAAAATTGGAATAAAAGAATGCAAGTAGTAACCAGCTGGATGTATTACTGCCTTATTTAACTGTTTAGACAGTTAAATTATATTTGGGTTAGCTCTGCAATCCTTCCTCTTTGAGGAATTCCTGCTATAGGTCAATGGGAGTTCCATCTGAGTTGGAATTACAGGACGAGACATGTGGTTTGGACTCTCAACAAAAGTCAACAAAATACCAGAGTATCAAAGAAATACAGGAATGACAGCCTCTAGGAACCATATGATACTCAAACACGCTCGCCACACACAATTTCTAAAAGTATTAACATAGAAAAATTACATAAGTCAAAACATTGTATATAAAATCAATTAAAATATTCTTAAAAATATAAATTGTAGTTCCATGTGTACCTCTACCACACACCTTTAACACACCATTCACATGTACATATTGCTCCTACCATAGTACGAAACAAGTTTCTGTAGCTTTAAAGATACACCAAAGTTTGAATGTGTTTCACGGTATCAGTTTATCAAATTAGAAATTATTAATGTTAGTAATCAGAGAAATTATGTGCCAAAATATTATAGTGGAACTCATATTGCTGTGCTAGGTTAGTTATTAGACAGGTATTTGATCTACCATGTAATAATTAAGTATTCAGGCTGTTGGCATAATCTGAAATGTTTAAGATGAGAATGTTTAATTTTGTGCAGATTTCTTTGATACCCAAATCTCTGTTCCCTAAATTTGAACAATAAACACAGAGGTCGGTGAACTATATAACTAAAGAAGAGCTCTGGTTCTAGTTAGTCCTGACTTAGGACTTAAGGACAGAGCCACAAATTCTAACATATTAAGTATTCAGGGAGAGAATCAATTCTGAATAAAGACAAAAAAGCTGTAAAATGAGGTATGATAGTTGTCCTTCAATGAATATGGCATATAACTCCTGGTCAAAAATATGCAGTTTGTATTCTAAAAAGTACAACTTTGAAATGCTAGTGTAGACATATACTCTATAATGTTAAACATTTATTAAATGAGAAGTAAAGTCCATTGGCAGACCATTTTTAACATGAATGATAAAAATATCGAGGTAAAAATATATATGTATTAGATGAAACTGGAAAAAAACCCTAAAAAATCAAATACCTTGTCAGAAAAAGTAGTCAATCCACAATTAATCATGATGCTTGATTTTGATTGTTCTTTTTTTCAACAAACAGTGCCACAATATAATCAGGAACATATGCCTATTGACAATATGCACAATGAATCAGTAGGAATCTTTGTATACAAAATGGCATGTGACATCTTTTCACATTTTTATAACAGGGCCATACAAATACATGAGATCTTGATCTGACATCAAGAGAAGCATGCTTTAAAATGGGACTGGATGGTCATGTTACAATGATTTAAAATAAATGAAACAAAAAAAAAAGTTGCCAAGTAAGTACATATGTTTTGACAAAAAGGATTATGTTGATTTTAAGATCAAATGCTACTCTGTCATGTGTTTTCCTAGAATGAGGAACACTGTCAATTACATCTGTAATATGCATTCATTTGCTTTTTGTATCTTCCAATTACATTTATTTATATTTCCTTACTAATTCTAGCTTATTTGGTTTGAAATTTTTGATTAATTTTGCTCCTTGAATTAATGAAAGGATGTCGAAAGGTGTCATGTAGTTTTCTTTATTTCCTTGCTGGACCAGATGCAGAAATGATAGTGTGATTCAACAGAATTTCCACGCGTAGGTGGGTTTGCAGAAACTGGCCCTCTACGGCATTGCTCTGGGCACAGTGACCTTGTGTTTTCCTTTTCCCCGCATTTACTAAAAATAACAAAGAGCTAAATATCAAGTCAGACTGGTACTGAAAAAGGATAGTAAACTTTTAATATTGCTAATTAAAGATAGGAAACAAAGTGTTCATTTTAGAGTAAGTCTTAAGCTCAGTCATTTTGGGTACCTAAAACTACCTGACAGTGTTCTTTTAAAGTAGCACCACTTTGAGTTTGTCTAACCTGAGAAGTTTAACAGACGATTAACTTTGACCTGTTTGCTAATTTCCCTTTCATTAATTTTTGCATTGTGATTACCTTCATGGGCAGAAAATAAAGTGATACATTATGTTATACTGTTACAGCACCATTAGAATGTTGGAAATCTTGATTTATAGCTGTTGTTAAGACTGTAGTTACCTGTTTTTGCCATCAGCAGGCATTGATATGATTTGAGGAGTATGCACCCTAAATTCTTAAAAAGCAGACTTATGGCTTCTTTTTATTAATATTTTGTTTTAAGCAGACTGGACAGCAATCTCCTTTAACCTTCACAGGTGCTTCGCAGTCAGCCAGCGGGCATGATTCTACAAAACAGGTAATCTGACCAACCTGTGTCAGGAAAAAAAAGTAACAAACCCAGAACATACTTAGCTACAAGTTCCAAGCAAGAAATATATTTTTCATAGTACTGAAGAATATGTTCTCATTCATGCTCTCCAAGATCTTGGCTACTAATATCTACTCCACGTAGTTTACTTCAGTGTAAACTGATACTGAGACGGCTCTTTGTATTTTACCATCTTTAATGGGGCCTTATACCATTTTATCTAACATTCAGGCATGAAACTCTGGGATATCAAGTACTGACATATTTCTTTAACTACCTTCTTTATAATTTCACCACGATAAAAGAAAATTAAAGTCTAGCACTAAGTTAGATGAGCCTTCATTGATTTTTATCCATTTTAGTAGACTTTTTCAAGAAGTCTCTTACTTCACAGTTAATTTCGCCAGTTAAAACTATACATCAGTGAAAATGAATATATAATAAAAGTATATAAAGGCTGGATTGAAAACTGGTGTCAAGGGCAGGGTTATCTGAACAATATACTCTTTCGCACCACATAACTAAAGGTCCATAAAGAAACAATTAGCAACTATTACCCAGAAATTAGAAAGCACAAAACTGGAACTGCTGTTTTAGAAGAAGAACCTGATATAATTTCTATCTCAAAATGGATTTCCACATACTTACTTTGCATTCACACACAGTACAAGGGTCCCTTTTCCAGGTTTCATTGCTGGAATACGATTTACCCTTTTCATCAGTGCAATCAGTTTTACTGAGGCGTGATTCAAGTTTTTTTATCTGAAAACATTAAAAAAAGTTAATAACTGAATCCAATAAAGGTTTTATTTTATTTTTATTTCCTCTTATGCTACATAATCCATGATAACACTTGTCTGGGTTTTTCTTCTCAGTACTTAATTTTCATAATGCTAAAAGACTGGAAACAGGTAATACGTATGGAAACAGCCTTTCAAAAGAAAACTAATAAAAGATACGTATTTCCAACCATGGATACATCTTTTCCTACCATTGGTTTGCTGATTGTGTGCTTCTTGGGAACAATAATTAGGAAGGCACAATTTTTAATTTAATTTAATCCCTCAGTCTTTTTTACATACAAAAAAGACAGAACTGACTGTGAACACAGCATTTCCACTGTCAAAAAGGAAGCATTGAAGATGAGTGCAACAATGATTAAGTAACATCATCAAAGATGGAATCAAGTTACTATGCAAACAAATATAAAATTCATATCTGTAAATTACATGGAAAAGCTGCTCTGAAGGAACTTAATTATTCTAGGCAAACATTTTGGCCTACTTTGGATTTGTCTGTCCTATCTGGTATACATTTTTAAAACTGAATCCCATTATGTCTGAGTTATTCTGAATAGAGAGTTTATGCCACATCATAAAGGCCTTCTCCAAGTGATCTAGATCTTAACTATGTTAACAGCTGTATGTAGTCTGGCATATTCTTATTAAGTCTACATTTTAATAACAGTTTTACACAGATTCTATACATTTCAGGTAGGAAAAAAAGATTTTACTAACTCTACAGACAAATTTTCAGAGAAAGGCTAATCCCATGTTTAGTATACAATGGTTACACAAGGCTTCAGGTTCAAAAGTCAAGAGGGTCTAAATGTAGAACATTTCAGTATGATTTCAAAAGAACATAGGGATAAAGAATAATAACACACCATGTTCTGTGTTGTGTTTTGTTTGAGATACTATGTGGTGCTTTTTGGCTGCAGTCGATGTCTAAATATTAAAAACATGAGAGGACTAATGTTAGAAAAACATTATAAATTAAATCTACAATTAGAAACTATCCATTATAGCACCTTACCTGGTTTCTGAGACTTGAAATAGTTTTCTGCATTTCCAAAACAAATTCTTTGAAGTCATTCACTGCAGGCACGTTTGTATTTTCATTAGGTGCTGATGTGGCATTACGAAAATATTTACTCTGTTTCACAGAACTGCAACAAATGAATGCCAAGTCAGGGTATTCATCTAACCCATTTTTATTTGGCTAGATATTTGAGAACACACAGCAAAAATGTAAAAGAGCAACCAACAAATGTAGGAATTGTATGAACCACAACAGCACACAAGACCCACTAGTGCTGAAGACAGCCTCAGGTCAGGTGAGCTGTGAATTACTGTTGATATCAGTAGCAACAGGGAATTTCTTGTACTTCGAAGAATAATGTATGTATTTCATGCAGTGGGACACACAAAGTTGTGGGACACACAAAGTTGTCATCAGTGACACTAGAGCATCACTGGGAAATCTCTTGAGCCTCCAATATGAAAGCAGAATGTAAAAGAGCAACCAACAAATGTAGGAATTGTATGAACCACAACAGCACACAAGACCCACTAGTGCTGAAGACAGCCTCAGGTCAGGTGAGCTGTGAATTACTGTTGATATCAGTAGCAACAGGGAATTTCTTGTACTTCGAAGAATAATGTATGTATTTCATGCAGTGGGACACACAAAGTTGTGGGACACACAAAGTTGTCATCAGTGACACTGTAGAGCATCACTGCACTGGGAAATCTCTTGAGCCTCCAATGTGAAAGCAGACAAAAGTGAGAGAGTCTTAAAAAATATTACTTCCACATGAAATTCATAGTTGAATGAACATGAAATAGTTGCTAATTCGCATTCGGATTCCTAGTTTCTCCCTCTATGTGCTCATTAGCAAAATATGTATTTAAAGAAATATGACTTTAAAAAGGAAAAAGTTGTTTTTCATAAATAAATGAGAAGTACTTTTGGATATGAACATATTCCTGTGTTCCATTTTAACTAACATTTGAAATCAATACTGCTTATCGTACACAAAATCTAGAGTCTATTGTCTATAGCACTTCCCAGCTGATATCTGATAAGAGATGTACAACACTAAATTATGTTAATCAATTCAGTCTGTTCATGGGAAAAAATTATCAAAGGAACTGTCCATAACTAATAATATGTTATTTGGCACTACTTAAAAAACATCTATTGGAAACCAAAGATAACACTAATTATTAAGTCACTTATTACATTAAGATCCTCAAATCCATACAAGCGTTCCAATTTTGTTAGTGTGTCTTCTCCAGAGCTAAGGGATACCCAAAGAATGAACTGGCAAAGAAACCCTCGCTCATATAATAGAGGTCAAGATTTATAATCTTTTTTCAAAAATTAAAACAGCACTTATTGGCAGGTATTCAAACTACTTGGTTTCCCATAGTTTTTCATCTAAATTAAAGAAAAAGAACTCTAAACAACATAACATGCCAAAATTCAAGTAAACCAGCTGCTATTGTACAACAAAAGGTTTAATCTTCCCCACCTGCTTAAGTTATTGAAAATGAGAAGGAAAAAAAAGGAGAAAAAATCTTCTCACCACAAATGCAATTTAAGTACAACAAGGAGCATGAGAACTGATGAGAATGTTAAACGACTGAGGTTGGTTTAGCTTTATTTATGCTATAAATAAAGTATTGTAAATTTAGTATTTTGTAGCCCTAATTTGTAACTGGACAGTTTTTGAGCTTCATTTCTGAAACACAATCAAACAGCAAGTTAACAAAAACAAGCTGCTTCTCAGATATAAGCATTTATTTTTTCTTGCTTTCATTTTTAATGTAACCTTTCTACAGTTTTAGAATTATGGTACTAGCATCTTCAAGAAGTGAATTGCTGTTTCATAAGTTTAAAAAATTCTAACAATTTACTTGCAAAGACGGATGAAACATCCTTTTTCAATGTTTACTTCAAAGGAACCTTTCTTTTTCTATTGTTTGTAAGTAGGCTTATACTATAGGCTTATACTTTAACTTATACCTTATACCTAAAGGCTCTGTTACTTCAAGAGAGTTTCCTATTAATTAAGTGAAATATAATGGTGGTGTTTCTTCAGTGTTATAACAAACACATGAGTATTTGAAACTGCTGAAATAAATTTACTTGTCTACATATCTGTCTGGCTGCTTTCCTTGCCAGAGTGGGTAGGCTCCTGCCTGGTTGTCTCAGCCAAGCAGATGATTTTATTTGCTGAAAGGACACATGCTATATGGAAAGAGCTACAATTCAAAAGAGTCTCAGATTCACTCATCATGAAGGATCTTCACAAGAAATGTTTGGTCTAAGCAGAACTAATTTCATTTCACTGATTCATAGATAAATTTTGATTCTGTGGAAATTGCAGGGACCCTGTGCAGTTGATCACTTTTGACTGACATTGTGATTTACTTCCTTGATAGAGTATTTGTGGATTAGGGAGTTATAAACAACATTGTCTATAGCACTACTATTCTCCATTCCTGTTCTGAGTATTTTGGTAATAGAAGCAATCCCTACAATTATCACAGATTTTACGCTAGTGTTATCAACACTTGGTTTCCTCCTAGTTCTACAGAAGGACTTAGCAGCTCCAAAGAGGAAAGGAAATAACTCAGTTTG
>NW_010541187.1:0-40215 GCF_000687285.1 Phaethon lepturus | reverse complement strand
AGGAATGTGGGATTCCAAATCCCCCAAATTATGCTTCCTCACTGAGTTTTTTCATGAAAAGCACAGGAAGAACAAAAGCACTATACTGTGTCACTCACAATTTGCACTTGAAAAAAAAGTGGTTTACTGTTAGCAGACATGCAGAAGTGTCAGAATGAAATACATCAACCATAAACTTGAGAAAGCAGATGCTGGAAAAAAGTGGTATGCACATACAAAGAAATCACTCCGTTTCATTCAGTTTTTAAAACAAATGTTTTTTCATACTTCTTTAAAAAAAAAAATCTCACCTTACTGTTTTGGACATTTTCATTTTCTTCAAGGGCTTGTCCTCCTGAAAGCTGTAATCAAGAGAACGTCTTCCCCGAAAATGATATGAAAATGCATTAAACTGTCCTCTAGTTCTGCAGTCTGAAATTAGACAAGAAATTAAACATTATAAACAACAGTATAATCCAGCAGTTATAATATTAATAGGGTTTTACAGTATCTTCTGAATTGGCAAAGGCAATTCATACATTCAGTCTGATTCCTCTGGAATCAGTTTGACAGCAGCTGGATATGTCTCAGTGATACAACATTTAAGCCAGCTGGATACAGAGAATTGTATTATTCACAGACCAGCTTTTTGGTATGAAACAAAGGAATAAAGATTATTTTCACAAATATATCAGTGCTACTTTAACTATTCTTTTCACTTCTGAAATTACCACTCTCTTGGCTTTTAATCATTTCTGCTTTTTGGAATGGAGTAGTTACATATGGAGGAAAACAGTAACAGAAAAAACAGCCTGTTGCTTCCTCATCTATTCCAGGCATTATTACTTGTTATTTTTGGCATTTGAAAAAGAATCTTTAATTAAATCCTGGAGAATATTTGCAGACACACTATACTGGTTGACCAGCCCTATTTTCAAATTTGAGGGATTTGAAGGTATCACCAGTCACTTAGACCCTAAGACCCCACTGTAGAGTGAAAACCTCAAGCCTGAGAATAATCATGACAAATCTTCTCTGAAGATCCTATGGGGATGTCTTCACAGGATGAAGTATGTTTTTCCTTCATTTCACTTTATTTAGCCTTCCAAACACAGTGAGTATTTGGAAGGCATCCCATTTAAAAAAGAAAAGGAATACAAAACAAAACTGGAACAGCATTTTGGAGAAGAGACAATGAGAAAATAGAAGTTTTCTCATTTTTGTTCACAGAAGCTTTAAAACAAAAAGTTACAATGGGCCAAGCTGCAGCGGTAACCAACAGCATGTTCAACTGTTAGGAGCAGAGAGTCTGCTAAAAAAACAGAAGGGAAAGAGAATTACAGAATCCCATGGACATACCCCAGCTAAGTCTGGTATTAGCAGAATGAGCCATCAAAGCAACTGGACAGGGGAAAAAGTAATTTCCCTTAAAGTTTCTCTTAACTTGCACCAGAACAAATTTATTCAGAAAGTCAATAACATTTTATAAAGTATTTTTCTGGAATTTAGGAGTAGCTAGATGGAATACCTACAGCATTAACACATTATTGCACAAGTTTCAAGTCAAGAAGAGAGCCTCAAAACACTGTTGGACTGAGCGACTTGAGAAACTAATGTAAAGTTCTTGTCTCACATAAAATGAACAAATACCATTGCTTGCTCTGTGATTATGCAAAAGTAAGTATCTTGGACTACTTTTAATTGTACTGGACTTTTACTTAAATTGGACTATTTCAGTTTCCCTGTTAGGAAAAACTTTCTTTGTCCATGGCTTAATATCAATTAGAGATAGAAAAAAAAAGACTGACAAAAAAAAAAGTACTGATTGATTTTCAGTTCAAAACCAATACCTACAGACCATTCTTGAACATCATCTATTCACGCAATTCTTCTTCCCTTTTTTTTCTTGCAGCTTGTCCCATTCTTCAGTATATTACCTTCCTCCTACAATAACACCACCACCAAAGGACTAGAATATATTTACTGCCAACATATTGTTCGTTCTTCCTGGGTGTTCTGCTGTTTCTCAGACAATCTTCTTGCTGCTTACTCGGAAACTAAGGTCCTTCAGACAGGAACAGACCGCTGTGTCTGTAAGATGCTTAGCATGAAGGCGTTTTTAATCACGCTTAGACACTTCCATATTTAGTATGGTGAGAAAAGGGGTCACACTGAAGGGCTGTGCTGATTTTGGCTGGGGTAGAGTTAATTTTCTTCAGAGTCCTAGTATGGGGCTATGTTATGGATTTCTGCTGAAAACAGTGTTGATAACATAGGGATGTTTTCGTTACTGCTAAGCAGTGCTTACACAGCGTCAAGGCCTCTTCTGCTCCTCACCCCACCAGCAAGTAGGATGGGGGTGTACAAGACGCTGGGAAGGGACAGAGCTGGGACAGCTGACCCCAACTGACCGAAGCGATATCCCACGCCATCTGATGTCATGCTTAGCAGATAAAGATGAAGCAAGAAGAAAGGGGGGATGTTCGGAGTGATGCCGTTTGTCTTCCCAAGTCACCGTTATGTGTGACGGAGCCCTGCTTTCCTGGAGATGGCTGAACACCTGCCTGTCCATGGGGAGTGGTGCATGAATTCCTTGTCTTGCTTTGCTTGCGTGCGCGGTTTTTGCTTTACCTATTAAACTGTCTTTGTCTCAACCCACAAGGTTTCTCATTTTTACTCTTCAGATTCTCTCCCCTGTCCCACCAGGGGGGAGTGAGCGAGCGACTGTGGGGAGCTTACTTGCTGGCTGGGGTTAAACCATGACAAACGCCATTGGAGAAAGAACTAGTTTTGGTCAGAGGCATTTCTTTCTTAAAGCAATCTCTTGCTTAAAGTTTTCCTGATTGTCACAGAAATTTTTAGTTTCTCTTGGAAGCAATTTGTGAAAGGTTTCTGCTATTCTCCTTTGTCTATTAACTGCTATAGTTTAAAAAATCCTACATAATACAGAAGATTATTTTGGGAGAAAAATTTCCCCAAATTAGCCATAACCAGTTCAACTCATTTTCTGCACAAAAGCTGAATGTTTAAGTGCAACCTAATAATCCCTTTTCTCCATGGAAGTTTTGTTCTACAGTCTAGGTATTGTTACACTCCAAGTGTCAAGATAATTCATTTGTATATTGAAGCCATGTTCACATCTTCAGTAAATCGCCTAAGTGCCGGGTCCTGCACTTGGGTTACAACAACCCCACACAAGGATACAGCCTTGAGGAAGAGTGGCCAGAGAGCTGCCTGACAGGAAAGGACCTGGGGGTGCTGGCTGACAGCCGGCTGAACATGAGCCAGCAGTGTGCCCAGGTGGCCAAGAAGGCCAACAGCGTCCTGGCCTCTATCAGGAATAGTGTGGCCAACAGGAGTAGGGAAGTGATTGTGCCCCTGTACTCGGCACTGGTGAGGCCGCACCTTGAATCTTGTGTTCAGTTTTGGGCCCCTCACTACAAGAAGGGTGCTGAGGTGCTGGAGCATGTCCAGAGAAGGGCAACGAAGCTGGTGAGGGGTCTGGAGCACAAGTCTTATGAGGAGCGGCTGAGGGAACTGGGGTTGTTCAGTCTGGAGAAGAGGAGGCTGAGAGGAGACCTTATCGCTCTCTACAATTACCTGAAAGGGGGCTGTGGTGAGGTGGGTGTTGGTCTCTTCTCCCAAGTAACAAGCAACAGGATGAGAAGAAATGGCCTCAAGTTGTGCCAGGGGAGGTTTAGATTGGATATTAGAAAAAATGTCTTCACTGAAAGTTGTCAAGCATTGGAACAGGCTGCCCAGGGAAGTGATTAAGTCACCATCCCTGGAGGTATTTAAAAGATGTGTAGATGTGGTGCTTAGGGACACAGTTTATTGGTGGACTTGGCAGTGCTAGGTTAACATTTGAACTTGATCATTTGAAAGATCTTTTCCGACCTAAATGATTCTATGATTGTATTTCCCACAAGGTTTTAAAAATGCACCTATAATGTAAATGAGATAGAAAAAACTTGATGTTTAGAAGTATTGAGCACTCTTAATTCCCAGTCAATCGCTTCTCAAAGTCTCTGTCAAGGAGATTTAACAAATTGAAAGACTAAGGGAATGTGAAGAAAAGCACATATAATGTAACTATTGCTTCTATTTGATTATACTTCAGTTTTCTGAGGTTTAGTGTATGGAATTATGTTGCTGTTACTGTAAGCAGTTGTAAGTATCTAACAACACTTAGTTGTGCCAGTGGGAGCAATAAAAGGGAGAAGAAACACTGAAAATGTCTGAAATGTCAAAAGATTTTTTTGACTAGATGTTTTAACAAAGCAACTACTTAAAAATTACACAACATAGGAAAAAGACTTTTCACTCCAAATGAAGTCCTAACTCAAAATAGCTGGGTTTGTTATTGCGAAGTAGGCCGCATCCCTTCACATTACAATGCACCTCTTCATTTTTTCAGTTGAATAAGACTTTCTAACAAACGATACATTAAATACCAGCAAAAATTGTAATATGTTGGTCTAAAATTCAACAGTAATCTCCTCTGATTGGAACAGATGTATTTTGCATAAGCATTATTTAAACATCTGGACAAAAATAACAGCATAGAATGTAGAAGATTAAGTGACAACCCAGACTTTCATCTCCCCGCTGACATACTCAGGAATTCTAATACTAAAGACGTTCTCTGTAGTTGACCTTGAAGCTCAGAGACTGATGCTACCAAAACTAGAAGGCCCAGACATTGCAGAGAAAGCAAATATCCAGATAATTTACAGAACATGACTATATAAATTGTTAATATACAGCAAATGATAACCTAAAGACATTTAAAAACATAACCTGTCTTCATGATCTGAACAGGTTTTTGACAGCCCACAGGATGGTAAAGGAGAACCATAAGGTTCTTAACACCACACCAAAGCAAATCCAATCTCCCCAGCAGAAAAATTAAACAGGACTATTTAGAAAAAGTTGCAGATTAAAAACATGCACCTTTTTGAATATAAATATCAAAGATCAGTGAGAAAAAATAATTTCAGACAGACTGAAAATCCATGAAAACTTGGAAGTTTGAAAAGTAAGGACTCTAAGGACCCTAAGAACTGACCTAAGAACTGACCTGCCCATTAGACTGTGAAGGTATTAGTGTCTTACAAAGGTAGTAACAGTCCACAGAGAAGAAGGAAAGATTCCGACTGCCTAGTTTTGCAGAAATCACCGAGACATTTCCATTAGAATCAGGGAATCACAGAATCACTACGGTTGGAAATGACCTTCAAGATCATCAAGTCCAACCATTATTAATCCAGCGCCACCATGTTCCCTAAACCATGCCCTGAAGCACCACATCCACACGTTTTCCGACCCGTGTTTCCTTTACAGTCTATGGGCAGTGACACAGGAGTCAGCCTGAATCGTCCTTTAGAGACATCTCTTTCTCTACTGCCTTCAGCGGGACTTCAAGAGGCTGAGATCTTACCTTTGGGGACTCATTTAGGAGTTTAGGGTTAAATGTTATGACTGACAACCTATTGCTTTCACTAGGGATGGTAACTACTGGCATGAGACCCCTGGCAGCAAAGACAAAGTACTGTCACAGCTCAAGGTCTAATCTATATCTAATTAAGATTTAAGTTTATGAATTACAACTGTATTTTATTGATCATAGATACATCAAAAAGATAAAATATTCTTCGTTTGGATGAAATATAAATAAAAGTACTGATTCTCTCAATATAATTTATATCATAGCGAAATGCTGGACTACATTATCTGTACTACTATTCAAAGAAAAAAGGATATAATCTTTAAAATTACAGACCATGGAACTTTATTTTAGTAGCCTGGCATAGTCTGAATTGTTATTAAGCTAATAGACACTGTCTTTAAATGTAAATTTTAATGTAAAAAGATACATTTGAATGTAGAAAGCAAAAATAATTATGACAAGACAGAAGCAAACCACAAGATCTGTGTAAAGAGAAAACATGTTCAGGCCTAAATTGCACCATTTTGGTATTTTGAAGAGTTCTTGGTAAAGAATTTCTATTGTCACAGAAGATCTTGCAGAGGCTGCTGTTAACATTTTAAAACATTAAAGTCTTCCACAGCATTTAGGGTGTAGCCCAGTGCTGCTTAGTATTTTCACTGAAGATGAAAGGGCATAAAGAGAAGCACATAATCAGATATAATACTAGAAGTAAAAGCCAACCAATTTTGAATGTAGAATAAAGCACAATTGTTACAACAAATAGTTGATGGCTTTCTGGAAGCAATTCTTAAATCACAGAGATTAATGTGGTCAGTACAGAAGCAACAGATGGCATAATTGTTGGTCTGGTCTTAAAATACAAAAATTCATAAATACAGATCTATCCTACTGGAAGACCATGTATAAACGCACTCAGATTAAGAGTGTGTCTTAAGTCTTCTAATAAAATTCAGTGGGATTTAAACATGTTTAATCATAATTTCTATAAGGCTGTTTTCCTGAATTAGATAAAAAACCAATATCTGATACAGGAGATATGTTGGTTGCTAACTGAGAACCAGTTAAGAAAAATTGGCCTTCTAAATCAGTTTAGGTTTATGAAGATGACTTGCATCTTGCCTGAATCACTTCCTACCGAGTCATTGTTTGACATAAAACAAAAGGCTAAAGAAATTTTTCATTTTGATTTACAAAAAAAAAGTGTGAAACCATTAAAGACTCACAATGGAAAACATTTTGAAATTACATACTTGGAGTAACATCATGTTTCCATTTCAGCCAATACGTCTTTGTACCTAATTTCTATTCTTTTTTTAACATAAATCATTTCACAAAAACATTTGGCATATCCATAACAGAATGCTTATATTTGAGGGAAGAGAGAGTTATCATTTCTGTGTTTTGGGTTCAGAACTGAGATACAAAGTCAGCAAGAGTAATCATGGAAACATACACTGAGTACTTAAAAAAAGGGGGGGGAGGGGAAGTCTTTTTTTGCACTAGAGAGCCTGAAAAAAAAGCACCAAAAGTTTCTTGTTTGAAAAACTTGAAGCTTGGATGCTCTTTGCTCAAATAAGGAGCTGAAGTAAATCTGCAGTAATTACTCACCATCTCTGACAAGACAAACAAAGGTAGAAAGTGAAGGAAACCAGAAGAAAAACTTGTGTACCTTAGTGGAACCCCTTCTTTTTCCCACCATAAACTAGTAATTCTGTTGTATGATTCGTTAACTGAAAGCTAAAGGTAATCTTTAGGTATTGTTGTTATATAAAGGAATAATGCTTTTCTTTATAGGTAATAAATACTAGCTTTATTCAAGAAATCTATGGAGTAGCTTTTTGTAGCTAAGAAATTTTTCTATTCTTCATACAGAAAAGTATTTTGACTTGAACAAAACAGGAAGGTTAACAAAAACAGATGTGTTTTTTAACCAGACTGAAACAGCTGAACATATGGGTGACTTATTCAACATACATAAAGTGAAACGAACAGTATTCTCTTTTCTAAATTTTAACTTAGAGGGATTTTAATTATAAAATAATCAGAAGTATTCTAAATATGGAGAATGATACAATATTTTTCTTCTAAATAAACAAACAACAAATATAAATTCAAAGGAAGAAAGTAAACTTAAAGTCTTTAACTTGAAGAAAATTTATGTAAGTTAAAATAAATGCTATTCCTGAACATATGCTGTGTATGCCCCCTACTCCACAGTACTGGTATGTCCCCAGTGCCACAGAATGAAAAACAAATTTTAAATTAATTGTTTAACCTTGGATTCCCACAGAAAACATCACACCTATTCACCCGCGCAAGAAAGCAGTTCATGTAATACATACTTTGTTTTTTCTTAATTAACCTCTGCATAGAATAGAATCATAAAATCATAGAATAGTTTGGGTTGGAAGAAACCCTTAAAGGTCATCTAGTCCAAACCGCCCGACATGGGCAGGGATATCTTCAACTGGATCATGTTGCTCAAAGCCCCATCCAACCTGACCTTCAATGTTTCCAGGGACGGGGCATCTACCACCTCTCTGGGCAACCTGGGACAGGGTTTCACCACTCTCATAGTGAAAAATTTCTTCCTTGGATCTAGTTGAAATCTAGCGTTTTTTAGTTTAAAACCATTAACCCTTGTCCTACTGCTACAGGCCCTGCTAAAAAGTCTGTCCCCATCTTTCTTAGAAGGCCCCTTGAAGTACTGGAAGGCTGCAAGAAGGTCTCCCTGGAGCCTTCTCTTCTCCAGGCTGAACAATCCCAACTCTCTCAGACTGTCCTCATAGGAGAGGTGTTCCATCCCTCTGATCATTGTTGTGGTTTTTGTCTGGACCCACTCCAACAGGTCCATGTCTTTCCTGTGCTGAGGGCTCCAGAGCTGGACACAGGACTCCAGGTGGGGTCTCACCAGAGCAGAGTAGAGGGGCAGAATCACCTCCCTCGACCTGCTGGCCACGCTGCTTTGGATGCAGCCCAGGATGAGGTTGGCCTTCTGGGCTGTGAGTGCACATTGCCGGCTCATGTCCAGCTTTTCATCCACCAGTACCCCCAAGTCCTTCTCGGCAAGGCTGCTCTCTCTCCCTTCACCCCTGGCCTGTATTGGTACCCGGGTTGTCCCGACCCAGGTTGCAGGACCCTGCACTTGGCCTTGTTGAACCTCATAAGGTTCACATGGGCCCATGCCTCGAGTTTGTCCAGGTCCCTCTGGATGGCATCCCGTCCCTCAGGCGTGTCAACCACATCATTAAGCTTGGTGTCATCTGCAAACTTGCTGAGGGTGCATTCAATCCCACTGTCTGTGTGGATGAAGATATTAAACAGTACTGGTCCCAGTACAGACCTCTGAGGGACACCACTTGTCACTGATCCCCATTTGGATTTCAAAAGAGTTCAGAAAAAGTGGGATACAGATAGGAAATCTTTTAAATAACCTGAGTTATTTACCCTTTCTTTTGCTTGGCAGTTTTCTAACTGTACTGCATCCAGTAGTACTCTCTGGTAGTAACATTCTTGAATGAAAATACAAGCTGGGCTGTTGAATGGCTGAATACTCTAAAGACCTTCCAAAGATAACATCTGCTCGAAAAGGCTCAGTGATAACATAACATTTAGAGAATCAACACACAATTTCTCAGAAGAGCTTTACAATTTTTCCAAATCGATATAATTAATGTATTTGTGAAACATCTGCCAAGTATGTGTTTGTGAAACTGTCTGCCAAGTTGCATGAACCATGGCAAAGTGAACTTAGCCTGAACTGGTAGAATATGATTTCTCTGCTAATGGTAAAGCATTTGAAGAGTGATAATTGATTTTCTCTGAATGCTTCTGACATATGTCAGGATTACTTTTAAGAGATTCTGGAAGACTTTGCGTTAAAATTACAATGTGTCAACCATATCTAGAGTTTTATAAGCTATTATGATCTGTGTGGGAATGGCAAACCTAGTAAATATATTGTTTACAAAATCTGAGTAATCTAAAAAAAAACCCTGGTGAAAATTAGGGTAAGACCTGAACGAACTATGCGGGGGAAAATTGTACAAGATTTCATTGAAATCTGAAGTATTTATTTCTCCTAGTGTCAGACAGATAACTGAGATTTTGAGCCTAGACTTCCAAGGGTGAATGTTCTTAGACAGCGATTTTATTATAGTGATTTATTATTTAAAGAGGTGTTTAATGGACAAGACAGTCATCAGTTTAAAAGCTAAATTGTGTAATATCTTTGATTAGTAAATCTCTATCTACTTTTTTTTCATTTTTAACGGTACCCGAGTTTGTTCCCAGGGTAAAAGTCAGACTAGTTAGAACCATTCCTCAGTATTTATGCCCCATCCCTGGAAACCTTCCAGGTCAGGTTGGATGGGGCTCTGAGCAACCTGATCTAGCTGAAGATGCCCCTGCTCATTGCAGGGGGGTTTGACTAGGTGACCTTAAAAGGTCCCTTCCAACCCAAAGATTCTATGATTTCATGATTTACGGTATCTGTACCAGGTTGAAGCGACATCCTCCATCAGTTTACACTTTACCTACTGCCTTAAATTCTGAGCTATATCACCAAAGGACCCTCTGTCATTGGCAACAATTGTATCTTACCAAAAGTGTTAAACAGATGCTAGAAGAAGAGTGTGACCTCTCTCTCAGAAATACAATCTACTGGTTCTTTATTCATGCATATCTTTTGACAGAATATTGAATAGCCTACGCATAAGTAGTAAACTCAAGTAGCAAACTCAAGAGAATCAGCAGGAGAAAAGATTAAGAACTCAGAGATAGGTAACTTTCATCAGCAAATCTACAAGATACTGGTATTGAAAACCAGGTTCTTACTAGGTAAATTATAGGATCCTAATACTTGTCAGCTGATAGTACCATTACCCTCTGCAATGAGAAAGTTTTTTTTTTTCCAGTTAGTAATTTGTTTGACAGCAATTTCTAGAAAATCAGAGTTCCACAGAGAATTTCCCCAAATTCCTGAATATACTTTTTCAGCCAGGCCATGTCATTTGAGTTTTCTCAAAAGAAAATTATACCAACACTGTCAAGGAGATTTCAATAAAGAGAGGTCATTGTCCTCTGAAGTATTTTGTTGTTGATGATACTGCAAATCATTCTGCAAATCTGTGTGATCCAGAAGATTCTCTTGGGAAGGGATCTTCTAATTATGTTACAGATGCAGTGAAGTCTGATGTTATAAAGGCTAAAGAGAGGCCATGCAGAAAATCTGTATATGAGATAACAACCAACATACAGGCTACAAAGCAACATGGGATTCTCAATGTCCTGCACTTCATGTAGAGAAGTAAACCTTGTTTCTGCAGAAAAAAAGCTTACTTCTGAAGAAAAACAAATCACCCCACTGTCCTAACTTTTGAAGGAGATGGCAAGGAACAAGAATGTTTATCCACAAAAGGAAGAAAACAGGAAAACAGTTATTTACACCGTGCAATGCTCAAACCTATGCTATGTTTAGAATGTGTCTATATCATATAAAATATGGAATGTTCACTCACTTAACAAGGGTTGTGGTAACTGCCTTATACCCTTATTAATAAGCAAGGAACATTATTCTACCTCTCCCCTTTAAAGCCTCACAGTTAATGAAGACAAAAAGGTTATCTCAAATAAATTGTTCAGCACCACAGCTGATCAGCAATGAGACAGAACTCAGCCTTTGGTACCGAGTCAGATGAGTAGACATCTCAAAGAAGACACTTCAGTAAATAAGAATCTTTCTCACTCTTCTTCTTCAATTGGGAAGTTAAATAGTAATGCTTTGCTCCAGATTTGAGTTTGTAACATCTTAACAAAACCAGAACAATAGTCGAATATCTTCTTAAAATAAATTTAACAGACACTAAACAAAATGCACATTAATACACACAAATCCACTGTATACAGACCTTCACAGCAATCTTGCCACATCCTGAGGTCCAGTTTAGGAATATCTTCACAGCTACTATATCCATGTGGGAATTCAGCCACCTTAAAGACATCATGTTGTACCCTGGTTATGTTGTCACCATTGTCACACAAAACTCTGGCAAGAGATGTCTGCTTGATCTGAGTCAGCTGAGCAGGCATGAACACACCAGGGTTCTCATACCATAACCTGTAATCTCACAGAAAATACAAGTTTGCTAGTGAAAAATCAAAACGTGCAGTTTTCCAGAGATATTGCAATACTGTATTCAGATAAATCCTGTTTTCTACTTTACATTGTATCTGAGGGAGTGATCCAGATCCCAAAATGTAAGTGCCCGGTGTTATTTGGCATCATGCTGACACTGAAAGGGTCCCATTTCAATGTCTTGGGTATCTTTGGACATCTAAAATGGCACTAGACTGCCAAATTCAGCATTCTTTTAAGGTAGAGGCTTAAACTACCACAGATTTCTTTCTCCAGGCAACTTTCCTATGAGTATGAAAAAATTTTGATAGAATTGCTGAGATTAGAAGAATGGTTAATCTATACCTAGTTTATTATCAAGATAAATGAGACTGCTTAATTTACTAAGGATTTTTTTTCTCTAAAACTATTTTAGTGACTACACTAATTCAGGGACTTATTAATATATGCTCAGTTAATTCATTATATTCAAGGAGGAAACATTGTGGTTATCAAGGGAAAATATAAATAATACATTACTATCAAAAGCATGCCAGCCCTTGTAAAAGAAAATGTTTTAAGTTACTGTCCAGGATTTGAAAACATTTTACCCTAACATACAAGAATTGTTCACTGTGATACTGCTTACATCTCACAAAACTGTTGTTGTAATTCTATATTGATACTTTTTGCACCTATTTCAACCAAAAATAAGTAGGAGACTCTTAAAACTTCATGAAAAATCACTACTAATTTTATACTAAACTTAGAAGAATGGTCAACAAATTTCATTTTACCTACTTATGGTATCATTTCATAAGGCATTGGACAGTGGCCAATGTATTTCCAAGTACTGTGATCGGAATAGCACATTCTGAAATTTCCATCTTGACATGAAGTTAGGCTCCCTTCAAACATCACTTCTTTTCCCTGCATAGGCACATTTGTTTTGCATGGTGCTGTCAGCTTTGATCCTCTGCCCATTGTAAAGGCTTTTCAAAGAAGTGAGAGTTGCTTTCCTTATGTCTAATAATATTTTACTGTTTGCTGGCATGTTGCTTCAAAACATTTGTATTCTTTGGACAGCAGAATCCCATTTCCTAAATATTGAATTTTTGTTGTTTCAGGAAAAAAAAAAGTCTTTTGCTGGAAAAATGCAAACAGACATACACAGAAAAGCAGTATCATCATCCTGTTGTGACACAAATAGGTACCTATCACCAGCAATCTGGAGCTCATACTGCATATACTCTACCTCCAGGCATGAGAGTTTTATGTTTCACAGCTTAATGTTTAAACAGACTTTATGTAAGAAAGTTGCTTGAAAAAAAACATACAAAAAGGCTTGTGTTATTGAGTACAGAAATAAAAAAGCCTTTAGACTCTATTAAGTAGCAACTTTATAACTTATATAAAGCAAATGACATCAGAGAGAGTGACTCAAATGCAATTTCCTAATTATTCCTCTGTTTCCCTTTCACTAGGATGGGTCTAATCAGTGTAAGTCTTTCTACCCTCATGCCATCCAAAACCAGGATTCTAGGTCACAAATTATGTTAAAATGAAGGAAATGTTCATTTTCAGATTCCAAACAAGTGTGCAGAAAGTATGCAAGGGAGATGTGGCTGCTCTAACAACAGCAATGGCCATTGTTTTATTTCAGGTACTGCAGAAACTGAAAATGAGAAATTGCTCATAATGTGGGTGTAAAGTGATTTAGGAACAATTATCAAATTGTGTTCTTTGGGATAACCTCTCTGCTTTTAAGACTCTTTTTGTGCACAGATTGCTTGTATTGAAATATATGTATAGGGGTTATACACACAGAATGATACTTTTCCAACCTACGCTTAAGTAATGCAGATGGTGAAAGTGTCTCAACCACCAAAACTCCTTTGCCAATAAAATAATTAAATACCAATGAAATGAGATGAGTAACATCCATTTTTTCAGAAAGGTAAGTGACTTGAATAACTGGCAGAAAGGAAACTTTTGTTGTTTGTGTTGGCTGTGGTGCTTTTTGGAGCTGAGTATGACCTATTCATCATAAAAAGTAACAGATTTAAAAAATAAACTAATCATAGCTTCTAAAAATGTTTTAAACCTGGATTCTTCATCTTTTCAATTATGTATTTAAATCATAAGTGAAAATAAAATGCAGCTTGATTTGGAAAAAAACATTGCAACTGTTATTAAGCATCTTCAATTTAAAATGACTTTTGGCTTCCATGGTATTTCAATTTACCTGTCTCCATCCCGAATGCGCCTAAACTGTGTGCTTAACAGACACATCAAAGTTGGCCCCAGTCGGCTCCCTGGAACTAAGTCTTCTACCATTAGAGCAGGAAATAGGTCTATGTTCAGTGGGGAACCATACAACCTATAAAGAGAAAACCATGAATATTTAATAACCAGTATTTTACATTTACAAAATAACCAGTATGTGGCAAAACTAAGGGCAAGAGATATGAACAACTCACAGTAAAAATGAAAGTGATAGTGCTACATACTTTGTGAACAACCTGTGGGTGTATATGCAAGAAATCCTGCAATGTAGGTTGTATGTGTGAGTAACATCACAGGGGTCTGCAAGTCTACCCCACAATTTCCTTTCTCCTAGTAGCTTTCTTCTGATTTCTTAGAACCATTTCTTTTTCAATAACTTCTCTTCCCTGCCCCCCTGTACACTTTTTCTTTTACTGTCACTGAGACTAATTCTTTGTCTTTGATTTTGTGTAGATAAGCTAGAGGTAGCAGGTAGCTGAAGACTGATTTTCAAACACTGATGCTCTAAAGAAGAATAGATTACCAGTAATGAAGGCTGCCCACATGAAAATACAGTGAACAATATTCCCGTTTGTTTTAGTGTACGGAATGGATGGAACTGAACATGTAAATACTTACATGAGACTGACAACCTGATCTAGTTGAAGATGACCCTGCTGATTGCAGGGGGGGTTGGACTAGATGACCTTTGAGTGTCCCTTCCAACCCAAACTATTCTATGATTCTATGATTCTATGAAATATGACCTTACACAAAAGAAATATTTAACAGCATTTATAAAACCAGACATTTCAAATCAGTAATTTCATGAACACACAGAGAGATGTCGAAGTGGAGAAATTATCTGCATGTGAGAACTTTCCACATCTATTTCCTGTTATGGATGGAAATTTTTTTAAAAATCCCTTTATCCCTTTCTTAACAAATTTTTTCTTCTGGATAAGACATTTAGCTACTAATTTTGCATGCACATTTAGATAATTGATTGTTTTTCTTCACCTCAGGCTCACCTGCTAAGTTTCTCCCTGATTTCAGGATTCTTAATTTCATTTTTCAGATCTTCAAAAGTCTGAGCTGAAGAAAGATTACAGTAAACTCTAAAATCATGGTAGGGAGGAATTCCATGATCTCTGCCTCTCTGAATATTCATAGCTGCCAGATCTAAAGCCACAGTACGTGCCATGGAGAAGAGTCTTTCTGTTAATTCTGTATTGAGTAATTGTGATGGGACACGCATCTTACCAGCAACACCAAACAATCCCCTTAGAAGTGGATCAATGCCTCCTTCATTTACAATCCGAAATGGAGAGAAGAATGCCTTATGAAGAGGTAGATGGCCTTGTGGAATAGGTTCAAAGTTTTCATCCAGTCGATACAGAAAAGGATTAATGAGTGTGTGACCAAACCTAAAAGCGGCAGTTGCAAACTCATTAGTTATGCCAGAATTAACACTGGGATCATAACCCTTATATTCGCCAAGCATCTTCATGCCTACCTCTCCAAAGATCTTAGGTAGCCAGTGGCTAAATGTTATGTGTTGCATTTCTGCACCAACAATTTTGCGTGTTTCATGATATATTGTGTCACCATCCCAGTGTGGATTGAGTTTCAGTAGCTCTGTGGCAATTCTGTTGTGTTCTCTAAACCACAACGTGTGGATGCTGGTAAGACCCAGCTGTTCGTTAGAACGCTGATCACCAGCTAAAAAGCAGGGAATTGGGCTCTCATTTTCATCTCTCATACATTCTGTTGGTGGGCCAGTAGCAAATGGAAGAAGGGGCTTGCCAGATCTCTGTACGATGCCCTGTCTCAGAAGACCCCTTTGACTCGCCAGGTCTCTGATTTCTAGTGCTTCATGGTCTGAACTGCCATACACATTAGATGCATCGATGTATGAAGTCAGCTGGTTGATCTGTTCTCGTGGGTACACAGAATTCATCAGGAGAGATGTCATGCCACTTCCACAAACCGGACTGGAGCGCACGAAAAACATGCAGCGTGCACCGTTTCGAACTCTGGGATCATTTGGTGGTATCATGATTGAAAAGCACGGAGGATCATTTGTACAAACTGAACTGCAATGCTGACCATCTGAAAACCTGGCCTCACTTAGGGCAGCCACGGTGAGGTCAAGGTCATGGTCAAGAAACTGACCCCACTGCATGAGCATGTGAGTGTACTGGTCATCAGGAGTTATTGTTTCTGTTCCAATCAGGGTAGTTGAAACCAAGCGAGGCATGGGGAGTGCGTAGCCATTTGAGAGCCTCTTGGGTTCAATTCCCCGAGGCAAATTAAATCCATTTTCGTAGACTGACTTTAACAGACGTTCAAAGGCTGTCAGAGAAGCGCCCCACATGGGATGCTGAAGGTTGTTGCAGGTTCCATCATGTGTCCTGTATTTCTGGTGGAAGCACATATCTGAGCAGTTGTTCACTCGTCGATGGGCTGTACAGCCTGAGAGGTTAGCTATCAGATTCAAGTACTGTGGGGATACAAGGTCATTATAGTGATAACCTGAAAGCAGAAGAAAAGACAGAATGAAAATCAAAGACTTCATAGACTCATGGTCCCCACAGATCATTAATTTCTTTGCAATGTTATTTTACTATATTATATTTTCCACCAGATTAAATATCCTTATTGTTTAAAAGGAACAATAATAATCATGTATGAATATAAGAGCATTAGGTCATTTGAACAACCACTATTAGGTCAGGAGGGAACTTTCTTAATGCAAATTCAAGTACAACTTTTACAAAATGTTCACAAAAGGAGCTCATCACTTATTTGGACACCTAAAAAAGCAGAGATATTTTCAGAAATAAAAGCCTCATATTGAGACAAATGGGAAAATTTTCCCCAAGTTAGTTAAAGCATTTTAGAAACTGTCAGTAACATTTACACGGACTCCAAGACTTTATCTTTTGAGACTTGGTAATTCACTGAACATTACTATTTTGTTTTGCTTTATTACAGTGAAAGTTGCAGAATTTTAAGAAAAAAATTCAGCAAAACACACAAAAAAAATAACCCCAGGCAATATAGCTAAACAGAGGAGTGAGCTCTAGGACAAGTGTTATGGAGTAACTCACATTCACATTACCCAAGACTAGTTTCTAAAGAAAACTGTGTTTGCATAACACTTGGCAGAGGTTTCCTCTGCAATCCACACCATTCACTTCTGGGACTACAGTATACTTATCGCATAACTGCATTTTTTCTCAATTCGTGGAAAAATAGTATATATAAAATATATACTGTAACTAATGAGAATTATGTTTTTATAACTTCAGACTAAGGTTATGTGTTGCATGATCTCTGCTGTGGTATGACGGCATGTGGAAGAACTGAAGACCATAAGGAAGGCCTCCTAGTACAGTGCTGGGTGACTGCAAATAGCAGAACAGTCAGGCTGTACCTTGTCCATGCTGCCTATTAGGAGTCATTCTAAAAGTGATTTTTTCTTATAAACATTTGGGCTTCATTTCAGGGAAAAAAAGTAATTAATCTGGGCAATATCTACATTACCAACTTGTGTAGACCAACAGAAATGTGTCTGTAGAGTGAAATTTTTGATGCTAAGACAGACACCCCTACTGCATCCATTGTGCAATAGGAGCGGGTTTTCTTCAGAAAAGCTTTACTTTGTTTTCCTGAACTGAATGTATCCCTGGACCACATCTTTCACTTAATTTGAAAAGAATCCATGATGTTCAAGACCATACCACAACTCATAACAATGCACCGTGAGTGGGGACAACTGGGAGATTCACTTCAAATGGGCACTGCTGATCCAGAGCATAGGTACACCTTCAGTGATTAACAGATACACAGCGTGGATGAGCGAGGTTCCAGGATCCAGGAGAGAGCCCAGGAGGTAGAGTATTTGGCAGTGTAGGTGTACTTTTAGCTAACTATGAACCACCATACACCACCGTGGTTGTTGATCTGGAAAGTCTTGCAGTCAGGACTAAAACCAGACAAGCAGAATAAAGGCAGAAATAAAAAAGGAAATGAGCGCGCATACAGTGGTACTGTGTTCCCACAGGTTCATGGGGTTGCCGCCATGACGGTAATCACTCAAGACTATGAACTGAACGCAGTGTTGCAAGAGGTCGGTGCAGGCTAATTGCACACCGTCGGGAAACGTTCCTTTTAGTCCTGAGCTCAGTCCCAGCATGCCTGCAAAGACACTGACCTTCATCTCCATTCAACACATAAATGGGTCCTAGACACATTGGTGCTCTGCCAATTTTTGCAACGCAGGGCAATTTCAAACAAACCACCTAAAGTCCCTCTTTGTCTTTGCCTTGAAAGGGACTGGATTGCTCATAGCCGCTCAGCTGGGACAGGACCTGTGCTCAGTCAGGGGATGTATGTTTTCTCAGCCTCAGGCTACCTGTACTCCGAGCGGTTTACAAGTCAAAGGAAAGATACTAGAGACCTAGTGCTTGCATTAGGCAAAAAACTAACCTGTTCTTGTGGACATGCATAAGTTATTTTATGGAATACTTCAGACTAGGAAAAAGAAAAATAAACCACAGAGTAAAACCAGTAAGTGCCACTGGGTAATGCAGCAAAATACACACTTTGAGGATATTATTGATAACATATTATAATATGCTGGTTACAAGTGCAGTTTATTTCTAAAGCTACACCCAGAAAACATATCTTCTTTATAATGACACCCCTTTTTAAATGATCTTCATTCCTCATGGAGTTCTTTCCTTATGGTCATTATTCATGAAGTCTTTACGTAAACATTTGTCTGCAGTGGTTATCCTGGTTGCCACCCACATTTCTGAAATCAAGTTGTAACTTGACTATGCATATTTTGGGTGGAATGACCTTCATTACCAATTTAAAATAAAAGGTTCAGCTTCTCTGTTTAGAACTTCAAGTTGGAGGCAATGTCTCATCTATGGATTAGATCTGATGGCTTTCTGAGCAGAGTGGAGGCTGACATAAATTGCAGTCTCAGATCCTTAATTACCCCTCACATTGTAGGTACTAACTCTGGCTCTGCTTTCTAAAAGGCTGGGCACTGAGCATTTCCAGTGCTTAGAAGCTGGCTAGCTCAATTCACATAATATTGGCTCTATTTTTTCCAAACTGCAAGAAAGATGTTTCATCGAATCACAGAAATATTGATTAGAAGGGACCTCTTACCCAGACCAAGCTCCTGCTTGAAGCAAGGCTGTCTCCAGCACTGGATCAGCTCAGCTGTTTCCCTGTCTAGCGGGCTTGAAAACCTCCAAAGACTGAGTCTTCTCAGCCTTTCTAGATAAGTTGTTCCAGTGCTGCACTGGCCTCCTGGTGAGAAAGCGTTTCCTAACATCCAATCTGAACCTTCCAAGAAGCAATTTGTGGCTATTCCCCTTGTTATAGGGTCTGGCACTGCAGAGAATTTGGCTCCGTAGTCTTTCCTTGGGATATTCCAAGATTTTACATTAAAAAAAGTCTCTGAATAGTAAATTGTCAAGTTTCTCAACTGTTCCCAGTGCAAAAGTGCTAAATAACACCTTTCATTGGGCTCTGCATTTTGAAATAAAACCAAGTAAGGACAAATATGAGTATCTAAATCCGAGCATTAGGCTATTAAATGAAAACAGATTTACTTAACCATTCAAGTTTCCCTAAAAGCCAGGTTTCTGTGGATTTTGTAGGGCTCAGCAGCAAGCTCTGGTTGTGAACAGAATTTCCAGTATCACAGAAAGTTGCCTGATTTTGTGTTCATTAATTTGTATTAGTATGCTTTAATGCCAAGTTTTGGTAAACTTTAGGTGATTGAACTTAACTATTACAAATCCTAGTGAAAAGTAGTCAGGCAATTCTCACACATCAGATTTCATATATTCCTAGTATTATGCTCAATATGCTTGCATATGCATCTAATCAGAGAACCAAATTAACTTGGGTTGCTCTTATAAAACACAAGCCTTCAAAGAATTTTGAATAAGTTTTTGTGGTAAACTATTCATCACAAACTATTTACTCAGTTCTAATAATGAGTAACAAGCTGCTTTTACTATCAAATGTTACAGTACTCTACAAAGTTTGCAGTCTTTGGTCTTATAAATACTTGCCTAGTTCACAGTCAGAGTTAAAGTTTTCGGAAGTTACAATAAATACTCAATTATAAACATCAAAAACAATATAATAAGCAAAAATATTTCCTCTAGATTTTCAGTGTAGTTTTTGGCTATGTCTCAAGTCTCAAAAGTTCTCCCAAAATGCTATCATTACTTCCAAATGCTTCAGTCCTATGTTTCAAGCTTATCCACATACATATCTACACACATTAGTTGTATATGCTCCAGCTGGACTTTATGAATTTGAACTTGGACTTCAATAACTAAAAGGTAGAAATATTGAACCTCGTATTTTTCTGCTATTTATAAAAAGCAGCAAAAACTGTATTTCTCATTACATCAGATCGGTTTTAAGGGAAACAATTAGCTTAGTTTGATATGCACTTAAAGAATGAGTGGCAAATACTTCTTTGAATACTATTGTGGTACATGCAGAAACCTTGGTTTGTAAAGTATACAAATACTTCTTGTTTTATCATCTTTTCTCCTTGCCAAGGCACGCTGACAATAAATGGTTTTACTTAAAGAAACCTAAACAAAATACTGATTATTTTTAATACATAACAGAAAAGTCTGTTCTGCTATGAAACAATGGTTCTAATGAATTAACACACAGGGAGTTAATAAACAGGATGTATTATGCACTTCCATTATACCAAATTTGACCAGTAGAATCTGAATATAATTTTTTCCCTAATATGTCAAGTGAGGAAAAATAAAAAGACTGTATTCGGAGAGCTCAAATAAATCGAGTTACACCACAACATAGCAACATGCAAACCAAGGACTGAATTTGGCAAACATATATTTGGTAAAGTTTTGCAAAGCCAAATACTCCACTGATTTCAATGTAATGGTTCTGCAGTTGGGACCCAGACTCGGAAAATAAATGTCTCTTGAAGTATAATGACTTGAGAATGCAAATACACTTCAACACAAAAAAATAAGAAAAGAGTACTGACTTGTTCCATTCAGGTCAACCATTAGACCATCTTGTACATGATCTTGAATAAGCTGTAATGTCCTTTCAAATATTTCCCCAGCTCTTGCTTGCTCAACAGTGTATGGATCCCTTGGGTATCGAAATAAGGCTAGCAAATCATTTGGAGAACGAGGACGACTGATAGATAATTTGAAAAAAATAGTAAGTGTACACAGGAGTTACAAAATAACAGTACTACATAAATCATGTAAACGTTCAGCAACATGATTAGTACATACCTTGGTTACTCATCTCAAAATGGAAGGCAAACAAAAAAAATATTTAATAAAATAATGAAACATTAAACATTTAGTAGCAATTAAACATTTAGTAGCCTTTTAATACACATTATCTCAGTGGAAAAAATGCTGCAGCGAACAGAGATCTCAACAGAAGTGTTTAAACAATAGGAATCCTTACGTGTTGAACTGTTAGTATTCCCAGAACTAACCAGATATTAACAATGCCATTTAAATAATAAAATGGCTTCTTGTTTAATAAATGTTCCATTATTTCTAGCATACACAAAATTAATTTTGACTTCACGATACAAAAAAAAACAGGATACCTGTCAAACAGATGTGTACGTGTTGAATTTATTGCTCTGTCAACAGTGGCAATTGCTTCCACAATTGATGTTTGTACAAAAGGATCTCCATTTCGGCTGACATTAGGGACTACAGAAAGAGGAATTCACGTTATTGCAAAAATGGCCACACACAAAAAGATACTTTTATAAAACAGAGTCTAGACACGACATCATTTCAGTTTTACAAAGTAAACCCCTGTTCTTTAAGCATTAGTTCGTCCAAATATAAAATTCTTAACCATTTTGGAATTCTATCAAAGCATATTACGGTAGAGCAAAACTCATTTAAAACAAAAGTTAATGTAAGTTTAAACGTCATCTTGCTTATAATTCCAAATCAAAATAAAGTGAAGATAAATGCATACAGTGTTTAACTGTCTACTAATTAGTCCCACAATTTCAAGTAAAAATAACCGAAGAAAAAATTATTATTAAGGGTTTTTTTCTGGTGTGGTTTATTATAAGCTTTCAGGTGTTGATATCAAAAGCTTGACCTATATCCACTGAAATCAATGCAAGTATTCCCTTTAATTTCAATTAGTACTGAGTTAGTACTGAATTCAATGTAAGAATTTAAAGCGTTTACAGGAATGTGTTACAAGTGGAAAATACTGACCGATTTAGTTTGTCTTTTAGAATACATGCATCACATAAAATAAAAGAGATTTCACAAAAAAATGAATAAAACACACCCAAAAAACCCCCACAGAATTTTATATATTCCCAAATACCTACCGCAATTTAACATAGATCCTCTCCTGAGCTTAGTCTAGTAAGCAATACACATTGATTTTAAAGAGATATGCTTTATTTGTTTTGATCACTACTTTGTTTTCTACTGTAAAAGTATCTATCTTTTTAATACTACATTAAAAATCACATGCTTTAAAGGTATTTAATGACTCTGCATAATACTGGAAACTCACTAATGCATAGGTCCATTCATCTGCCTTTTTATACAGTACTCAGTTGCAGCTGGATGTTTGTACAACCTATCTAAGGCTAATAACCTTCCTTTCAGACTAAACCAAGAACTACCAGGGGCAGCAACTAGCAATTTCCAGAGTGTGTTTAGATTGGAAAAATCACACAGGAAGAAAGGTAAAGTAGGGAAAAGTCCAAAGAAAATACACCGGAATAAAATCAGCAGATGTACAAAATCAGCTGACATAAAAACCATTGTTTGCAAGCTTTTCATTACACTTTTTTTTTCTTTTCTAGGCAATATTTCATTATTCCTTCATAATTGGCAGTTTAGGCTGTGTCTATATGAATTTCAGAGTCTAGACCTGGGTAATCAAGCTTAACCATCTATACTGTCAAATAAAACAGCCCCCGGCACTCTAAAGCCGTAGCTGAAGCCCCTTTCTCTGCCCTGAGGCCAGCTGCCTTGGGCTACGGACAACATACTCCCAGCATCCAAAACGGGGTGACCACTTCCACAGTCCCTGATCCGTCCTGATTACCAACGGTCCTCCTTGCTTGGCAGCTGCATTTTTATTGCAACCATACAGAAACATTTTCAGAGAAACTACTTATTTTAAGGAGAAATATCATTTACAGCTTTGATACCCTTGTTTTAGTATTTCAGAGAGTGCTTGTGCGGCATGAACCATCTTAACACTGCAATATTGCAGATTGTATAAAAATCCAGTGGCCGGTTACCTTCCCTAGTGCTGTCTACGACAGATGTAATCTCGGTGTTCATTTTAGATATGTGTTTCGCAGAGCTATCTTTCTGATTAATGGGCTGAACCTTGGTCAGATGTTAACTATATTGTACTTTTTTTTTTTGTTTGGACTATTTACTGCCAATGGTTCACCTTTTACAGTGATAAATATTAAAAGTTAAAGCTCCCTGAAAGCCTTTCACACAGTAACTTTTTGGGGATGGGGAGGGCGGTGAAGAAAAATAGCAAATTTTCTAAGCAACGAAAATGTAATCCACACACATCCTGCCTTAAATTTAATGCAGAAACTCTTACAGAACAAGGACAGAAGAAAATGGCAAAAGAAAAGTATCTTTAAAATATTATCAAACATGGCCAACAAAACTTGCCCCTCAGTTTCTATACACTTGCCTTTATTCTGTCTCAATGTTGAGAAAATACTTTTATGCATTAGGAACATTCATAAAACATTAACTTTGTTTAAAAGAAATGTTGACATGCAAGTTTTTAGGGATTTCTGGCTACACCATTGTTAATACTATCCAGAGAGCAAGTAGCCCATATTTCTAATCTGTCTGCTTGTCCTTGCTTCTCTGACAGCTTCATTTTTATAGCAACCATAGAGAAACCGTATCTAATATCCCACTAGTTTTAAGGAGAAACATAATTTACAATTTCAGACTGAATGCAGATTAATCAAGGGTAGTTTCACTAATTTTAGTTTTATTAATGTTACAGTTTACGAGAAAAACAATCACATCACAATTAAATACTGCAGATCAGCTAACATCAAGTTTTGTAGTTTGCCAGTTTCAGCAGATGAGAATAAGCAGCTGACCCTTGCACTAGGTGAATGAAAACTGGTTTCCACTGGGGCTATAGTTCATGGTTTCATTTTTCAGAGCTCTTATAGATTTGAGAAAATCAATAATTTTGGCTAATTTTTTTTTAATTAAAAACTTTTTTTAATGCATCTGCAGAGTAACCAAGATTAACTGATTTTTATGGACTTACTTTCATTTGCAGACTTCATATATATAGATGAAACCTTATGATTGAATGATTCCCAGTCCTGCAATTTTTCTCTCAGAAATCATATTTACAGATTGAAGAAATATTATTTTATATAAAGAAGAGAATAGATTGATAGTCTACTAAAAGTAACTTAAGCCAGGGAACTTCATAATTTTATTGAAACCGTGTGATTGGTATCATGCTAATCAATACATTAGAAAAGTCACTGATACATATTTATGGATTTAGCAAACAAAATAGAGAACATCAGACATAACACTGGGAAAAAATATTCAATGTGTTAAAGAAATCACTGCTCAAGACTCATTTTTCAATGATACAAAAATATCGTGTCATATTTTCTACCGAAAGACAAAAAAACACAGTTTCCTTAATATTTTCCATCAAAGAGTCTGAAAAATCAGCAGTTTTACTCAATAAGTCAGAAGAGCATTAGGGTCAATCTGTGTAACAAAGTTATTTCCTTAGTCTCTTTGGCTGCTTTATTACCAATTATCACATGTTAATAATTGATAAGTACTATTTGGCATTATTACTTTCAAATAATTAGAATAAGCTCAAATATTCTCCTTTTCTTTCTGTTTTCTCCTTTAGCTTCTTAAGATTGTTATGACTTTCCTGAATTCTTTCACCGTGGTTGAAGCCTAATTTTCAACTAAGGGCTGTTAAGTGTCACTTTAAAGATGCCACAGGACTGTTTGTCAAGTTATTCCTAAAGATTATACTGTGTATTCGACTAGCAAATTCTAATAGGTCCAAATAATATCTCAAGAGGAAAGCAGTATGACTAACTGGAGCACAAAGCATTGTTTGTTTTGAAGCTTAGCTCTTAGAGACATTTTGACTGACATATTCCCATCCTACTCACATCTATGCAGATAGTTGTCTGAATTAAATGAAGAAAAAATAAAAAATAAAAAAAGAGGATTATGGGAGAAGTAGAAAAGTATGAATAAAAGAAGGAATTTAACATTCGATTAACTTTTTTGTATCTTACAAATCAAGCAATTAGAATGAGTAATCTAACTCATATCTCTGATTCATAGACCTTACCGTTAACACTAAGCACCATACTAACAGAGGAGTATCCTATGGTATTCCGGGCAACACATTCATATCGACCTTCATCAGCTGTTCCAACATCGCGAATGGTAAGAAATCCCTCCAGACTAACATGAAATTTTCCACTCTCAGTTACCTGTACTCCATCCTGCAGCAAAGCACAATGTTAGTTATTCTAAACACTCTTTGTTTTCAAATGTGAATTTTTGTCTTCTTTTTCTCTTTTATTTTTACATTTTATTTTATATTTCTATTTTGTATGCCAAGATAATAGTCAAATAGATTAGATAAACTTCTATAAAAAACTCACACACTATTATGTTGACAGGAGGACTTGCATGCACAGTGTGTTTATGTATTTACTCATTATTATAAATCAAAGTATTTTAGTAGTTAAGGTCCTCATCACATAAAATTTAAAAGATAAAAATAAGATAGCACCTCTTGAGAACATGTATATTTGATTTCACTCAAAATTAACCAACTAAAAAAGATCTCAAGAGCTTTATACGTATCTATTCGTCATGTGCTATGCATTTAGAAGCTCTTTAAGGTACATCAAGGTACATTTTCTAATGCTCACTAATTGAAGAGAAGAATATATCAGGAAAATTGAAGATCAATATTAGCAACCCGTTAATTCACCGGTAACTCTGTTAATAACTCTAACTAACAGTTTGATATAACAATTATTGCACTAATGGAAGTCAAAGCCACAGAAAGGTTACCAAAGAGTTACCAAAACACATCCTGGTTGAAGTGTCAACCTAGCAGTATCAGAGGGCTCAGCAATACAATAATTTTTATTGGTTTATATCTATAATATCATTGAAAGTGTGAATATTAATAGCATATTTGCACAGAACTGTCACTAAAATACATAGACCTTTTAAGGCCCACGTTATGAATTTTAGCTGGTCTGTATAATCATTTGTAACACCATATATATATATATATTTCTATACAGATATATATATAAAATTCAGGTTTGGTATCTATATACATGCTCTGTATTAAAGAAGATTTGCTGATCAAACTTCAGGTAATGTTTTCCGACACTAGATGAAGCAATAATTTGACAATGTGCACTTTAAATAGCTAGTTATGAAGAGGTTGGAAAGGCCACTGCCTTTCTGCAACAACCAGACAAATATCTAGTACCTTATTCCATGTAATTACTGGCTCTGGCTCTCCTTGAGCACTGCATGGGATCTGCACGTTTGTGCCAACCTCCACTGTCATGTCACTGGGAACACTGGCAAATACAGGAGTCACTAAAAAAACAAATGATGCATTGACAAGGTAGGAAATACCACTTGTGCAGTAGACAATCTGAAAAGAGGTCAGCAAGGTTTGGTTTTTTTCAGTTACCCAGCATTTCTTAATCTATAACCCTATTCCGTCTGCAAGTTTTTAGTTGCTCATTAGTTTGTTTTAGAGATAAAATTCCTTATTCCTGATGTCTGCTTCAGGCAGAGTTTTAAGTACTCTTAGCTTCTAACACAACAGGCTAGTAGTTGCCAAAAACACTTAAGTTCCATACATAAAAAGCTCTGAAAAAAATTTCTGTGAATAGCTACATTTGAACAAAGTGACCAGAATTAATATCCCATCAACTTCTGACAATTTTTTAAGTTTTAATTTTTTAAATAACAGCAACAGAGATTTCTTAGATGATAAAAGCAAAACTTTCCAGAACTCATTCAACTGTGATTCCCCCAGCCCGACTTGCTGAGGTGCTAAGCCTTCACAGAGCTCCTACCCCCCGACACCAACCTAGGCCTTAAAACATAAAAAAAACCACCTTCCATATTAAGGACACGGGCTACACAGTTACCTAAATCGAGTGAGAACAAAATTAATGTATTTTTTAATCCTGATTTCCTTAAATGCAGATTGACATCCAGCACTCAGATATCATCATGAGGAGCACATCCAAGATTATGAAGTCATTAAGAATTGCATTTCTGCTGTAACACATCAGTATTTTGGGGAGACTGAGAGGGGGCTGTGCTTTACAGAGAATTATGTGGCCACAGAGCATACATTTTTACTACTAACTAAACCTGGCCCTGGTGTTGTTTGTATGGAAATGGCTATCAAGGACCAGAAACCATTTCAAATAAGGCACCCAGAGGCAGGCGGCCAGCACTGGGAGGTACGAGAGTCTGGCTCTGTGGGTGTGAGCCATGTCATGCCAGCAAACAGACCTGAACCATTAATCTGTATTCATTAATACAGATTTAGCCACAGTGACCACTGACCAGACATTCCTCAGATGAACAGTCCTTTTGTTAGAAGCCCAGAAGAAAAAGTTTTTCCTTCTTGCACAATTGAAAATAGCATTGCAGTGAATGTATGGAGAGCTCCAATATCAGGCTGCATATGCAGCCTTCAGTCTTGTACTTATTATCTTTTGGGGGCTGGATTTTGTAAGCTGAGTTACACAAAAATAACTTTATTAAACATCACTTAAGTTCAGTGAAGTTTAACACAGCTGGAAGACTATAAAACTTTTTAAAATTGAGTTTTGTTTTATGAAATTTTAGTCAACGATTTTATATAGGTGAAAAAAATCTCAATTTTGACAAATCAATCTCCCAGTACTACTCTCAACTAAGAAAAATTAACAGAATATTTTTCTGACAAACATCTAAGCTCAGGAAGACATGTGAGCCCCTTTCACTAAAACACTGTTTGAAATGAGGTAACTAACAACAAATGCTTTGAATTAAATGTTTAATCTCCTTGAATTTAGTTAACCACCAAAGTACGTAACTAAATTAGAAATATTAATATGATTCTAATTAATCCTAAAAGTGGCTTACTTAGAGTTTACTTGAAGAGATGAAAAAGAAAAATTGAGCGGTTTGGTTTTTTTTTTCTGTGTCAGCTTATTTTAAGTATAAGGAATGACTTCTCATTCTGGTGTTGTAAAATAGAGTGTTCTGTTTCTGGACATCAAAACATTATGTTAATAACACTATATAGTTAACTGCATAGAGTCTCATAAGAAATTAGCCTTTTCACAAAACAAAATATTTTCCCAAGCATAGGAATACTGTCATCCTCAAAGGAAATCTCCATTCTTTACAAAAAAGAGTAAATCAGATAAACCTCTTTCACAGAAGACAGACTGTTAAAAAGGAATGATACTCTGTACAAACACTGATAAGTATCCATGCATGTTATTTATTAAAAACCACTTGGAATCTAAAAGTAGATATACTCAGAAATAATGATCAGAAATGTGAAATGTTAGCAATACCCTCAACAGCAAGATTTTTAAATATCAAAGGATCAAGCCTCATTCTAACAAGCTTTTATCAAAAAAGGTCATGTTTAGTTGTAAGCTCATGTAGGCTCCAAGTGACTTTGAACAAAGTCTCTCTCACATGCTCAATTTATAGAAACTAATAAAACACCTTATAATTCAAAACCAGCAACTTAGAATCATTGTAAAATGCAGAAGTCCTGAAGAAAAACTCAAGCACTATTCAAGCTCTGTTTCAAAAGTTTTTTGAATTCTAAACAAAAACTACTTCAGATTAACATTTCATGCCATCCAAAATAATTAATTTTCAATCTTACATTTGAGGAAAAAAAAGGAAATCAAACACAGCACTGTGTATTTACTGTACGCTTTTTTTTTTTTTTTTTTTCCCCCAGCAGTTGTACATGGAGAACATACCTCTAGGCTGTACGGTCAGGTATACGACAATTCGCTGAGAGCCAATAATGTTGACAGCTTGGCATTCATACTGTCCCTGGTCATGCAGAGCAACCCTGGAAATCCTTAGAGTTCCAGAAGATAGAACTAAGTGTCTTCTGTCAACAGACAACTGGCCTCCTGAAACACAGAGCAACATCATTTGCTATTTGTAGCAGTGCAGAACAAAGTCCCTTTTGTGTCAGAAAACGGGAAATCTAGAAGATTTTAAATTTGATAATACATTGGAAAAAAGCAGTCTTTTTAAAAAAGAAAGTTTGAAACCTTTAGTTCTCAGAAGATAAACATGCAAAGCAAACAAAACATACATATGCACACAATCATAATCCTGATCTCTTCTCTGTTTGTGGTAGAAATAAATATTTTCATTTAAGGAGCATGATAAAACATCCAAATGAGAAGGCATCCTAAGAAGAACACCAACAGGTATTACGGTTCATGTCATACTATTGCCATGTGTGTAAGACACAATCCATCTCATCTGCCTAGGTTATCTAAAGAATCCATAGAAAAACACATACAGCCCTGAAAAAATGGAATATGATGAAAATTAAATAAAAGGCACATCAGTGTCTCTACCCTATTCTTCCTTTCTGAGAATTTCATTTGACTGGAGCAATCTTGGTAGAGGAAGAAACAGGGACATGATCAGCACCAAAATTATCAAGAGTTTGTTAAAAACCTGCTTTACCTACCACAATTTAGAATTTCTGAAGTGTCGTTTTGCCTACTAGAGCTATTTCATATGATTCAGCTGGAATATTTACTTCTTGATACAATATCCACTACAGTGTTTCTTCCCACTGGATTTGGCTTAATGCCTTTACGGCTACAACCTGATAAAACAGCCAGCAGAGTGCACCGGCTGTTCCTGTCAATGCGCGTTAAGCGACAGAAATGCAGTTATACTGATGCCAGTTACAGGGTGGGCTGTTCTGGTTTCTGAAGGGAGCACACTGCATTTTCTAGCTAAAGCAGAGAGAGATGAGTCCTGTTTCCTTCAGAGACTGAAGGCATCTAAACAGATACATGCAATTCCTTTCAATGCATGAGTGATTCCAAAATGACAGCTAAACTATTCTAGTAATGTAAAAGTAAAAATGGAACGTGCTTACCTCCTTTAGTCCAGGCAATAACAGGCTGGGGATAGCCTTGCGCTTCACAAGGGAAGTCAACAGTTTGTCCCTCAATCACTGTTTTGTCTTGAGGAGTGACAGTAAACTGAGGTAGAGCTACAGAAGATAAAATAAACCGGTTAAAAACAAAAAACTGAAAAACGCACAACTGTCTGAAATTACGTACTGTTTCCTGTGTGACTTGAATAGCTCATATTGGCGGGAAAAGAGATGTTAATGGGACTCTTTTAGAATGTGAATGCTACAGGGCAGAGTTAGGGCAGCCACTTGTGCAATGGGAACATCTCCCTCACAACTTGGCCCTGGTGTCAGTGAAGGCCTCTGGGATCTACTGCCATAGATCCAGAATAAGAGGTACAGCAAGACTTCCAAAATCAAACTCAGATTGTTCCCTGGATTAAAAATACCTTCTTCTCTTTCTTTCAAAAAATCCTCAAATCCAGAGCTAAATTGTGAAGGAAATGCAATGTAGTCAAAACCATCCTGAGCTGCTTGTTTTCTTCTTTACACAAACGGAAAACAGTGAGTGGAGTGTGGGACAATTTCTGCAGTAACATCATGGCATTGACAGCGTGAGAAGTAATTTGTTCAGTTCTCAAAACACAATCACCCGTTGGTGAATAATAAATTAACAAACCACATAGACAAGTTGTTTTGCATAGGTTTAAAAATTGAACTCATCAACAAAGCATTTGCAACCTAAACTGTTTGCCAACTAGAGATCTTAATGTAAGAACAGAAACAAACTTAAATGTAAAGGTTCCTCATCATGTCTTGCAAATAAAAGTTTCAGCGTGAAAACAATTGCAAAAAATATTCTCCATATATACAGGACGCTTTTGATATATTGTTCTTGAAATACTTTATATTCATACTATTGACAAACGGTACCAAAATTATTGTGATCACAGTAAGTTAGAGTACTTTTGACTTCTGTTTGGCAGAAAAGCTATGCTAACACCTCAACTGCCAGAGTGATAGTTTCCACGAAACTAAGCAGAAAATGTTCCCACATGGACGGAAGTGTCTACAAAAGAAAGGCAGCACACAACTGTACTCGAAACTCCATTTCTAGTACTCCAGGCACAAATTCTAATCTCTGGGATTGCTGCCTGTTACCTGAAAAAATTTAATCCCCCACAAATTTGACACTGCATGTTTATTCCTACAGGCAAACAAAATATAATTAGAATTAACTTTTTAAAACACCAATGATTAACTTCTGAGAATAATCAACGAAAAGACTTTCACAGTATTAGTATATATCTTACTCTGAGTGTAATGTATAGCAACTTTCCTATGGACTACACTAGAATAGTGTAATTAAAATAAAAAACTCTTATGGTTTTTGTTCATCGCTGGCAATTCAGAAAAAAAGACAAAACCACACAATTTAAAGTAATACACACTTCCTAATATGTTTTACAGCATGTCACTCCTAGTTTAACGTTACTCACCTTGGACTATGATGTACGCAGTCGCATGGATATTATCTATGCTGTTAGTTGCAAAACAGGTATACTCGCCACTGTCCTCCTGCTTCACATTTTGTATGTAAAGTCCTCCTGACGGAGTTATCGTGACGCGAGGGTCACTTGGTAAAGGGGTTCTGTCACCTTTGGTCCAGGTAATTCGCGGCTGAGGGTGCCCAGTTGCGCTGCACTCCAAGGTAACACTCTCTCCAACTAGCACTTCGGTATTTTGTGGGTGAATCACAAAACTTGGCCGGGCTGTGAGAAAAGAACAATGGCTAAATATGACTTTTAGCTCACATCGTGTTACTTTGGCTGAATATTGCAATAGTTTGGGGAATTTAGGGGTTTTTTTAATAGCTCTGTTCCAACATACTTCTAATCTTGGTGGAAACTTTGCCTTGCTTTAAGGCTAATTTAGCTGCAGACATTTATAAGTTTCAACAGATAAAAGTAAAAGCTCATATAATTGCACTGATATTTTTTCTTAACTCTCATGAAAACAATTTTCAAACATTTCCTTCTCATTTGCTGATGTTTATAAAAGTCTCTTCGAAGGCATAGACACTGAGACACAGAAAACAAACTGGCTAAAAAGCTCTGTAAGTGTACAAAAAGACAAAACCGATTAAGCTACTTTTTAGTAACCTTTCCCAACTACAGGTCTAAGTTGCAGTGACATTTTAAGTTTACCTGATGCTGAGTGTCAGAACAAAATTTTCTCACAACCAAGTTTGGAATCTAAAAACATTACAGTCCTGGCCAGGAATTCAGTGCTTGCAAACACGAAGCACTGCCTAGACAGAGATTCAGGCTAAAAGGCTCCTGAGCAAGGACAGCTGCACTGGGTGTGCCCAAGTTTTCAGGAGTGGTCTCTTCAGCAGCTTCTGGTTTTCAGGAATCCAGAGAGAACATTATTGCACAGAGCAACATCGCAATGCAACAGCCTCTTTTCCTGTCCCTTACGTACTTCTACAAACAGCTCATATGACTATCCATCAGAATTGTGTACTGCAATAAAGATTTGAATTAACTGGCTGATTTGCATTTTCCAGGGATATTAAAACTTCATTATCTGGTTCTTAAGATGTCCAAGCACAAGAAATCTACATAGCAATAACAAACAACACCCAAAGTATCCTATTTTTAACAACCTTATTATCAAAACAATTCTCTATCTGAATGCAAAATTCAGACTAGATATTCTTTACCTGGTGACTCAAAGTATCTAAGAGTAACTTCCTGAGTTTTCACTTCTCCAGCCACATTTTTTGCCATGCACTGATAAATGCCTTGGTCTGTTTCTTGAGTATTCTGAATCATTAACGTGCCATCATCTAGCAAGTTTAAACGGGAATCTTCTTTCATACTGAGCTCATTACTGTGAAGAAAAGAATCTGCTGGAGTTAAACCTTTAAATCACTAGCACAGAAAACTTCCAAATAATAAAACCAAAAATATATTGCTCAAAATAACTTAGGGAAAAAATAATGTACTGTGTAAGTAAAATAATAGAACTTTGAGTTTTTTCCTAAAGAGAAGAAGAAGAGGAAAAAGAAAAAGCGAACCAATTTTGCTTATGCAAGTATTACATCTTCAAAATGAAAAGACAAAATACTTTTATGAGTAAAAGCTTACAGGGAAAAAAAATTAACAAAATACACATACCTGGTCTCATTTTCTTTTAAGGCTGCTCTAACTAGCAAATCACTTTAAAATGTTTCTGCTGGAAGCAGATCATGTAAGCACAACACTTATTTTCTACTAGGAGAGGGGTTAGTTGCTATGAAACCATCTTTGTGCCAACCTCTGTCTGGATTGCTTGAGGAGCAGTAATGAACCTGATTGTAATTTGTACTGGCTTGAACAGAAGTTAAGATCAGGTCTTCAGGCTCTGTCATGGATAAATTTCTGTGATATTAACTAAGAATAGTTGCAGCTTATTAAAGAAACCGTTTCTCACTCCATCCCTCACTACATGATGAAGAAAGCACAGAGGAGGGATGAGATCTCACTCCCTATGAAGCAAACCTAGCCTGACCGCTGATCTATTTAACATACTGCTCAATAGGTCAATGGCTTTTGACTGAAATCTTGCCATATTCAACGACCTTGCAAAGAGCTTTGCTCTCATTCATGCAGCCAGGAAACAAGCCAGAGTCAATAATCCCACACCCCAAGCTCAAATTTCTTAAAACTCTTTCATATGTGTATTCTGAATGCATGTTTTCTTTGTTTATTATAAAAAGTACATGAGCCAAAGAAAATTTTAACAAAATAATTATACCGTGCAAGTTCAAGGCTCTGTTCTTGACATACTCCATAAATGCTGTACCCTCGCTGCACGTGGGGTTCTCACTGTAGCACAAAGCTACAGAACCAGGACTCTACATTGTTCTATTTTATCAGCAACTAACAAACCAAAATGGTTCGTTTGCTAATATAAAATGGGAGGGAATGTACTCCCAGATCAGGTTCTCCATTTGTGTAAGAGCATTATTAAGCCGAAGTCTGATTAAGCTACAGCAAACTCACAATTCATGTGTCCATCATAAATCCACAGCAGTTTAAGAGGGGCGATGTGCTGCCACGTGGCTGGTTGAGCTGTGCTGTGCCCAGCGCTGCTGGAGGGAGCCCCGCTCTGGCAGAGCTCGAGCAGCCACTCTGCAGCAGGCTGGTCCTTGGGCTGCTGAAAGACGTATGTCCTTTATAAGCCCTTCCTTCCATCCCCTAAGCAGTGAGGAGTTGCAATGGAGCAGGTTGCCCAGAGAGCTTGTGCCACCTCCATCCTTGGAGGCTTTTAAGACCCAACAAGATAAAGCAACCATGTGTGATCCTGCTTGGAGCAGAAGGCTGCACTGGAGAACTCCCGAGGTCCCCTCCAACCTGAATTACCAACTCTGTGATAGAAGTACTTGCCTGCCCTCCATGTACTGGTCTGGGGAGCCTCAAAATTGATATGACTCCCCTCTCCTGGAATGGAGCTACACCTTGGAGGAATGCTGCCTCCAAGGGGCTGGGGGTCAGGGGAGACCTCCTCTGAAACCTCTCATCCAGCTAGAGTCCTTTAAAAAAGTAGCTTTTGTTCTTCTTCAAAATGTAATGCACACAGACCTGTGCAGAGTATGTTAACACTAGCTAACCCCACAGACTGCAAGTGCATCACGTCCACCTTGGATTGCCTGGTACTTGCATATAAATGATTTACAGTTTCACAGGTGTGAGCACCTTTGCAGGTATAACTACAGTTCAAAATCTTACCAATAGTATTGTAGTCACAAATTAATATTTTCTAAAGTTACCAGCTCTTAAGTCTTTAGAATTACTAATAAAACAGATCTGGGCCATTATTACTTCATATGCTTCTTTTAATTATGTTTCTGCTGTAACGGTTCCATATATTAGCAAGTAATGTGTGTGGACATGCACCCAGAAATGCACACACACCTAGACAAACATACATCAAGTTGCTCTCTTCCTCTCTTAAACTTACTTGTTTCGAAGCCAGATAATTTCTGGTTTAGGATTGCCTTCAGCTCTGCAAGTGAAGTACACTGTATTCCCTGAGGTAACGTCCACATCCTGAGGCTCTGATGTAATCCTTGGCCTCTCTGTAACAACAATGAAACATATAAGGAACTCGTCTTACTTGTTTTAAAACTACTCAAGAACGGTAAGTAAAAAATTTTCCATACACCTTGTAGAAAAATTTTTTTCAAAAATATTTTAACTTAAAATATTTATATGCTTAGTCTACACAAAAGTGACTGTGGGCTTTTTGACCTCCTCCATTGTTCCTTAGGAACTTTTAGCAGACTGGTAATGGATTGTACAAATTTGCATCATGTTCTAAAGTAGCTGTTTTATTTATTTGAACAGAGGCTGAATTTGCTTATGAAGGAAAAACTTTAAAGCAGCAAGCACAAGTGCCATTTAAAATAACTTCCTCTAGATAAGTATCAGTGCCTAACCTGCCTCCTACAGAATAATTTGTCCAGCTTGCTTCCTGCAGTTTCCATATTCAGGCTCCTTAGATGCGCAGAGAGCTGGTAGGATGCCATGTGAATTACTCTTGCAGCAAATCCCTTTTTACTATCATTTTTAAAAACCTTGTAGATGCTTATGGTCATAATTAATTGTCAGAACTATTTCCAACACATAACCAAAAATACAGTTTACTTATTTTACATCTTGGCCTCATCACACGGCTGGGCAGGCAAATGCCCATCGCGTGCTGAGAAATCTGCATTTTGGTTTTGGAACAGGAGAGATGCCAGGCTGAGCATAGCCTGTGCACCCCTAGCTGAAGGAACACAGATGAACAAAAGGATTATAATAAAAGTGATTATTCATTAATCTTTCAGTGATATAGGATTTCAGTGCCTGTGCAGGGCACTCCTTGTAAGTATAACTGAGTAAAAAAGAAATCCCCGTTTTCAAAAATATCAACAGGAGTTTTAACAATAAGATCTGTGAAATCAGAAGCAATTCTCTATAGTTTCTTTCTTCCCTTTCCCTTGTACACAAGGGAATAAAGGACACCAAACAATATTAACATAACACCAAAGACTCTAGTCCTTTTATGATCAAATCTGAAATATAAAAAGGAAAAACAAAGACTTTCAGGATAATCACATTTATTTCTTCAATAAGAAATTACAAACCTGGCTATGTTTCTTTGATTAAAGATAGGCTGAGAGGTAAAAGCAATCAGTTCAGTCAGAAGCAGAGAAAAATTGAGAAGGAAAACAAAGAGATTTCTGGAAATAACCAATATTGACCAGAGGTGGCCAGTGTTATCGAAGAGAACAGAACAACAAATTCTAACAAAAAAAAAAAAAAAATAGAGTTAGGTACATTTGACACATTAAAGAAGGGAGAAGGAAGTGGCAAACCCACCACAGTTAAGTTCTTCTGGTGTTATCGTGGCCACTGATCTTCCCTGGATCCTTCGTGGATACTCACAGGTAGCTGCTGCTTGAGCATTACCCGACTCTGCGTACGTCTTCAACAGCTCCGCCAGCCACAGGATTTCACAGTCACAGTGAAGAGCATTTGAATCCAAACGCCTGCACAAAACAAGAAGCAGCCACAACACTTGTTAGCAAGCTCCGACTATTTTGCTAGGATCAAAATGGTTCTGCATAGCAGCAGCGCCTTCATCTGTGAGTACGGACAATGGGCAATCTGGAATACAGGTGACAATGCTTATATGCATTCTGGTAGTCTTTATGACAAAAATGTGTATTACTTTTACTGCACAGATAGGATTGTGTTCAACATAGCAAGCATCTAAACAGCATTTCTTTTTTAACCCCAGCATTCAGTGAATAAATCAGGTTTTATTTGGATGTTCCACAAACCTTGCTTAAATAAGGAACTTATACCATTCTCCTCACATCTTTTGCTGTTTATACTTATTACTGCAGTAATTTCACAGCTAACCTGACATTTTTACAACTTCCCATTTTGCTGATCAGGCAACTGAAACAAAGACCCACAGTTTTATTTAAGCATTAAGCTCTCGTTGAGTTCAGTGGGTCAGTAACTTCGTAAAACACCTGCCTATTGCAGGTAACGAGAACCCATAAATTCTGTTGACTCTCTTGACACCGGGTCAGTCTAGTGTCCTAGTCCACGAACAGCCACTATTAAAACTCCCCTTTACCTAGGAATCATGTGAAGAAGCATCCCTCTCTGTTCACTTGAACTGCAGAGGAATTTAAGGGAGGTATGTGAAACAGCTACTACTGGAAGGTGCACACAGCATGAAAAGTTACTTCATTCTGCCTTTCGCCCACAGTTAAAGGTATGGCTTCACAACTGTCCTAACCCAGCAGGACAGTCTTCCCGTTACGCTCCTTGAGATCTCTTTTCCCGGTGGAGCCAGCGCTGTGACGTGCTGCGCAGCACACCCTCAGCAGCGCTCCCAGAAAGCAGGGTATGAACGCGTGACTGCCTTTCTAAAAACAGCAGTCTTGGATAATTTAAAGAATGTTTATCCTAGATCGGTGGAGATACAAAGCGAGGGATAAGCAAACCCTCTGAAAGTCACCTTACTGTGGTACTCTTATTGAGTTCAAGTTTTCAAATGCTACTGAGGGACTCGGAAGCCTCTAATTTTCCAAGTTAATGGCATTTCAAGAAGAACTGGCTTCTGGAGTTGCTTTTGAAAGTAATACTTATATTCTTAAACCATCGAGCACATTTTTATAACCATGAGTTTATCATCAGATAAGGACAGATAAAACAATTAAAAGAAAATACCAAAATAATCAAATATTGAAAGAGATCACCCAGTAAGACGTAGAGAAGAGGGGGAAAAAACAACAAAACAAACCAAAAAAAACAAACCAAAGGAGGAGCTGTGTATATTATTTGGCCTACAAAACAAGACTATATGACTACAAATAATTCCACATCAGGAAAAAGTAAATGGATTTAGTCACTAAAGACAGTAGAATGTGAAGCAACGCTCTCAATCTATGTACGTCAACAACTGGAGCATAGCTTAGGAAAAAATATTTAATGTTTAAAACAATTACAGAATTAAAGGCATTTTCAAGGAAGATAAATATTGCAAGATGAGATACAATATAATTAGATTATTTAAACTTTCTTTAGTTCAATAATAATTCAATTTACTTACAGTCTCTTCATAGATTCTAAGTGACTAAATGTTCCAGGAATCAAATGAGCTATTCTGTTGTTATGCAAAAATCTGTTGAAAAGCACAGAAATATGCATGTAATAATTCAGATTTGGCACGTACTTATTTAATTTACATTCTTCTGAAAGTAATTTAAGAGAAAGTAATTTTACAAAATAACAGAAAAATTTAACCTTTTTCAGCAATTGATTGGCTGTTATTTTTAAGTGGCCTTCAAGGTGCATTTGGTGTGTCCATAAGGGGAAAAAAAAGCCATAAAAAGACAAAAGTAACCAAAAGGAAAGGAGTTCATAAATATTCAAATGAGAAACTAAAAAAAAAACCCCAAAAGTCATAATATAAATCTTCTACAATAAATATTCAAATGAGAAACTAAAAAAAAAAAACCCAAAAGTCATAATATAAATCTTCTACGTCTTCATTCATAACATTTACTTTGGGCTAAACATCGATCACAGCTATTTGGGAGACAGTTTTGCAACAGAAAAATATACCACAGGCAATGCTCACGTCTGCATGCTTATAAGGTCAGCCTGACCAAGGTGTTCTTGGCAAAGACTACGTAGTAGTTACAATAAAAAATTCAGATTAAAAATAATCTACAGGAATGATAAAAATATTATTTTCCAGTTTCAAACATTTGATTTAATTCAAACAAAGAAGCAAGCTAACTTCTGAATCTTACCCCAAGAAAAACAAACTTACAGCCTTTCAAGTTTTGGAAGATGGGTAAAGGATTCAGGTTCCAATGTTTCTATTTGATTAAAGTGCAGATACCTGAAAATATGTTAAACAAAAAGAAAAATACTGAAACAGTTTTCTTAATAAAGGTGAAATATTATAAAGCATTTACTGTTTACACACTGTTTACACATCTAAATGGTGATAGTGATGTCGTGGCTTATCTTTTTTCTGTTATCGTCTGAATTCTGTACTTGAACCTGAGAAATACAAGATGTGACAAATAAGAAAGGTTTGCAGACCACTACATAGTGTGTGTGTGTCTGTACATGTATGTGCAAAAAAATGGTTTGAAACCATTACTTTGGAGATTTTAGAGATACTACTTCAAATGCTCTTTTGCCAAGACCCATTTTCATTAGTATGCATACTTGAATAAATACAAATGGAAAAAAGAAAACTGTTGGTTTTTACAGGAAAACGGTGCAGGTTGTTTAAAAAACATTTACAGTTTCTGGCAGAATAACACTTTTAGTGGGCAACTCTTTTCATTGCTATCACAGTGGGTGAAAATTTCAAAGGATGCTGAGAAGTAGCCTGTTCTAGCCCATGAACACTGGCACTGTATCCCAGCAACTGGGGTACAATTAACCACCACAGGCATCCACACTTGATGTTCTGTTGACACGTATGTAAGCTGTTAATATTACACAGCAACCACGTATTACACAGCTGTTAATCATGTAAAAATGAAAAAGTCTAACGTAACAAGTGATTAACCAGATTATTAATCTGTAACTGCTGTGAAAATGGACCGCAAAGGCAGGATCATTCCAGTCTTGACTAGGTTGTGGAGGTACTCCATAACCTTGCAGACGAGAAAACAAGAAGTTATTGATAAGACTCGCACAAGGAACTGTGAAAATGGTTTATAGTCTCTGGATCCTGATTATATCCAAATGTATCCAAAGCTCCACAGGTTTCCTGTTTCACCTCTGACAAACTCAGGAACACGTGGAGAACGCGCATATATGGAAACCACTGTGGGCTGAAGAACGAAAAAGCCCATCTCTTAAAAACAAAGAGAAAACCTCAGACCACAAAATCTCCTGAAAAATCAACCCTTCAGCACGAAAAGCAAAAGGACAGGGGAACTCCCTTGCGCGGAAACACCACGCGTGCTCTACTCCCTGAGCCGCGCCCAGCGCTCACCCCCGAGAGAGGAAAGCGGGAAGAGGCGGCGGTTAGGGCGGCCGCCGAGCGA